>NC_056739.1:972597151-972784651 GCF_019279795.1 Protopterus annectens
TATCACCTTATAGCTGTTAGTTTCTTCTTCTTACTTATGAGAATTTTTCACTCTAAATCTTGTCAATTCCTTTTAAATATTAAAAAGTCCTGATCAGAGATCATGTATTTGTCTTATATACCTTCATTTTCCCCAAGAAATAAATGGACAGTTTGTGTTGCTTGGCTGCACTGGACGTATCTTCCTGCTCGTACATAAATGTTGTCACTGCACATTGCACATCCTTTAATAACGTTAGCTTCCTTCACAGCCAAGGCCAGCAGAACTCAGTACAGTAATCCATGTGTGGACTGCCTGAGGATCTGCAGAAGGAGGAATTAGTGCATTACTTTTAAAGAGGACTACTCCTAATATGCACTCCAATATCTCATTAGCCATCTTAGATCCTTTACTACATTGAAAAGAATTGCTGTGATCCATGCTGCACCTTTTCATTGTTTTTCCACTCATGCTGTGTCATTCATGACTCTTTTTCTGTTCCTTACCACATTAAATCAGAGTGACTTATCCTACCTTGCCGTACATTCATGCCTTCAGATCCATTGTGACATATTTAGAAACATTCTGGTACTCTACTCAGGGCATTCATCACTCTTTTTAGACTTATGATTATTCGTGTTACCATCCATATCTTCTATTTCTGAGCTGTCTACAAAATGGCTGTCCTTTTTAGATTCAGTACAAACAATGAATAAACTGCTTGAGATACAGTTTTACAAAGCTGTGTTCTGCATTGCCCAAGCTACTGTGACTCTAACATTGATCCTAGGTATGCACAGATATGATTTACCTCTTGTGTTGATCATTCCCTTCCCAGTATTGTATATATTCTGCTTCCTTTTAACTGATTCATTGTACAGTTTTACTCCTGTCATTCTCTCTCTTGCAGATTCCATTTTTTCTTAGAGTCCAGTGTAATACCAAGAAAACAGCATTGAAATTTTTCAAAACGTTAATGAGCATTACTTGGAAGATATCAGTTTTATGGGGTTTACTTCACTGCACCAAAATCCCATTTCACTGGCATTCATTTCACTGAGACCAAATCACTTAAACTTCAAAACACTCACAACTCATTTCACTGAATCTCATTTCACAGACAGCTTAAAATGCTAAATTTCACAAGACTAAATGAAAAAACATACACAAACAAACTCACAAAACTAATAGCTACCTCTTTGCACAACTTAAAAACTACTTATATATACTCTTAACAAAAAACAGACAATATAAAACCAAACTAACTGATGGCTATGCACCCCACACCCCCCTTAACTATATATACTAAGTCCAGGTCACACTACAGTGGAGAACAGGGCATATGCCTTTTACTTGCCTCACAGTACTCTACACATTGCCACATCAAGTCTATAGCTTACAATTCAGTGAAATGAGATTCAGTGAAACGAGTTGCCAGTATTGTGAACTTTAGGTGATTTAGTCTCAGTGAAATGAATGTCAGTGAAATGGGATTTTGGTGAAGTGAAGTAGACCCATTTTATGGCATACCTATGAGTCATAGCTGACTCTGCCATCATGCATTTTCAGTATGAGGATATTTTGCTGCAGTGAGTTTTATTGCAGTGTATTGTATTGTGCAAGTTGGCAGTATGCTTTTCATGGGTTCTCCCCATTTCTCCAGTTTGTTGCAACTATGGAATTTGTATATATAATTTTGGGAAGGAGGCTTATCCCTCACATCATGGGTGCAGGAGTGCTTGCCCACTTGCAAAAAAATGTTTTTCTGTTTTTATAAGTTTTTCTACTCGCTATATTTGAAATCATGCTTTTAGTAAATGGCGATCCAAAAATGTCATTGTCAAACTTTCAAAGGTAGTGCCTGTTTTGTAACTTGTCTATTTCATTAATTTTGTGTTTGTATTACATAATTAGGCACATCTGGCACAAGCTGTACAAGACAGACTGATGTTAATTCTCTGTGTGCTACCTCCCCTGTAAAAAAAACTGTGAGTCATGTTTTTGTTTGTTTTTTTAATGAGTTGCTCTGAGTAAAGCAATGTTTATAGTCTAGTCTCTTTTATTTGTTTTTGTGAATATTTTACAGCAGGTATAAAACAACTGTAAGGAATTAATGAGACAATATATGATACATTTATTTAAGAACTAATAGGCAAAAGAGAAAGACCACATCATCATAGTACAGATCAGGAGCAAATTAGTTTGCTTGGAAGGACTTGGAGTTGTACTGTATTCTAAAAAGCTCAGTAGAAAAGATATGCCCAATGCATACCATGTTGATACATTATGTACACCCTACACCATTTACAGAAAATAATCCCCTAACCTGACCTTGCTGTGCCAGACTGAATTTTACCATTGACTGTTTTGGTGATGAGTTGGACAAATACAGATGTAAACAACCCTTAATTTCTGTGGTGAGCATTCTATACAGGGAGATAGAGAAGAAAAGCAAGTAGTGGAACAGCAAGCTATCATCTAGTTCCACAAATTTCTTCTGATATCAGAGTATAGGCAAAGAGAAAGAAATAGGGGAGTTCTAAACAAAAGAGCAGCACTGGTAGAGTTTTAATAGAATCTAGAACAGAAGTTGCCATTAAAATAGGAATAATTAGTAGAGCATATAAAATATTGCATGATAACTATAAGACTCAATCAGAGGAGGTTAGAAAGGATTGGTGAGAGAGGCTGGATAAGCAATTCACAAAGAAACAATGGGAGGATATATGTATGGCTCCCAAATATGCAACAAAGTCTAGAAGATTTAGGATGTTTGCCTGGAAATGTTTACATAAAGATTTTTATACCCCGAGTAGAGTCCAGAGAATTTTTCGTTTAGCAGACAGCAAATGTTGGATGTGTGAAGGGGAAGAAAGAGATAATTGGCAACATATTTTCTGGGAGTGCGGTGAGTTGGCTGACTTTAAGGATTCCCTGCAAGATGCACTGCCAGAGATGCTGGATGGGCATATTGGTCTGAGAAGGGAGATGATTTCTCTGAGCTATGATACAGAATCAGAATTGCCTAGACATGGTATAGCCTTGCTTTGTCTAATAATTGTTGCTGCTAAAAAAAGCAATTACTAGAAAATGGAAATCAAAATCTAAACCAACTATACTGGAAGTGGTGAATATAGTAACAGAGATAAAACAACTGGAACTGAGTTCTTTAGAAAAGGGTTGGAGTAAACTACATAGGGAAAAAATGGGAATTGTGGGAACAATACATAGAAGGGAGGAATGAGGTCTAAAAGGCGGCAGGACTTAAATGAGCTATTTAATGTTTGAGTAAGAAAGATTGGGTAGATTGTATAAGTGATGTATAATGTTTGCAACTGTGAGTGTGTCAGTGTGGTTTGTGATGTAAAATGCATGCAAATAGAATTGTGTCAGTGTGGTTTCTTTTCATTTATATAAATGTATGATTGTCTATGTAGTAAGTGATGGTTTAATAAAGGTGTTTCTTGTTTTTTTAAAAAAGGCAAGGATTGAATAATTTAATATTGTTTAGGTTATATGATATATAGCAATATATGTGAAGTATCATGTTTGTTATGTTAATATACTTTGATTTGTTATGTTAATATACTTTGATTACTTTCTGATGAAGTCCACAATACTGGGAAGAAAGCACTCACTGATTTATTAAAGTTTGTGGTTTGCTGTAGGTCACTTCTGTCTCCTTCATTTCTTCTTAGTTGGTTGTTGCATTTTGTTATTTCATACTTTTATATGAATGTAAATTTATGTCACAAGTGATAATTCAATAAAGGTGTTTGAAAAAAAAATGAATGCTCTCTATCCCAGCCAGCTTGTTCATCCTCACAGCCTCTGACTTACCAGAACCCTGTTCTTAAAAATAGTGGCATGCATTACTACCTCTGCTGTACTATAGTTACTCCATCTTTCCTATAGATTCATAGATACAGAGACTGCCACTAGGCTAACAACCTGTTTGGGGGGAGGGGGGGCTTTCTATGCCTAGCCACATTTTCCTAAAAGAATAATGATGTCCTGTATCCAAATAGGACATTAAGTGTCAGGCATTTATAAGCAACCTCTGTCCATAAATGACATGGGTGCCAGGCCTTGTGTAAATTTCCTATTCCCCATTCACTTGTCTAGGTTGTGCTTAAACTGGGTACTAGACAAACTCAGATTCACATGGATTGGAAGCTTGTTCCTTAGGAGGGGCAGTCTCTGGCACACATATTTGTCTCTCCAGCATGTTCTGTTCAAGTCACAGACAAAATTCAGGTCCCTAGACCTTGTATTTCTGACATTCTTTGACTTAGAAATATGTAGGATATTCATAGGTTTGGGGTGTGTGAATGTCTTGTAAGCCAGGCATAGATCACCCCTTAGCAATCTATAGGAGACTGAGTAGAGGGAAAGGGCTTTAAGGTGCCCTGCATAAGGCAAGTTTGTTATGTCTTGTATTCTTTTTGTATGGAACCTTTGATGGCGCTCTAGTAACTGCAAATACCTGGTCAAGTATACCAAAGGGAGCATTGCACTCTATGACCGGTATGATAAGGGCGGAGCACAGTGGGATAATGACCTCTTTGGACCTAGATGCATTCCCTTACTTATATGTTGCGCAACATAAAAGGATTTCCTCACCACTGTGGCCACATGGTAGTCGAAGGTAAGGCTGCTGTCTACATGCGTACCTATGTCCCTGACCAATAAGTCGACTCTTGGGGGTGTATAATCAACATGGTAATTATCTGGGATGGTTGACTTCCCAAGGGGTACAATTATCCATTTCTTAGCATGAGTTTTAGACCATGACTTTGACACCATTTGTTAGTTAGAGCTAGACCTTCTTGAAGAATACTAGTGTTGATGATAACCCCCAGCTTGCAATCCTCTGCAAACATAGTCAGTCATAAACATTCAGCATTTGCTTTCATTTCAGAGAAATAGATGCCAAAAAGGAGCAGGCCCAGTACTGTGCCCTGGGGGACTCCACTAGTGACTGGTATCTTGGTGGAGGCGGCCTCACATATTTTGACCTCCTGGGTCTTATCAGTGAGCCAGTTGGCTATCCAGGGGATGATAAATGGGTTTTTACCTAAATTAGAGACCTTGATTATAATGCCTGACTGGGGTAATCAAAAGCCTTGGCCAGATCGATGTAAGCTGTGTGCACAGTTTTGCCTTCATCTAATGCTTTGGTCACCCTCTCATAAAAGTCTACCAGACCTTCCTTTAACAAAGTCGAACTGTGATAGGTCCATCTTTTGCAGGTTACCTATGTCCTCATTTATCATATCCATGATGATTCTTGCCATGGCCTTACATATAAGGCTGGTAAGACTTATAGATCAGTAGTTAACTACATCAGTTGTTGGACGTCCCTTGTACAGGGGAATGACTGTAGCCATCTTTCATTCCTTGGGCACAAAACCAGACAGAAGGCTCTAGTTGAAAAGTGATTCAGGTGGACCAAAAAGACCATGTTTCATGCTATTTATTAAACATCTTGGGATGTTATCAGGGCCCATTGATGCAGTGTTTTTGGCCTTCAAAAGTGCATTCGTGATCTGTTCCCTAGTAACAGTTGAGAGGATTATGTTATGTGGTATTTCCTTTGGACTATCAGGGGGGAGTGAAGGGAGAAATTTGAGCTGAACATGTTAGCTAAAAGGCTGGCAAGTGCCTCTTGTTCAGTGTGGGTGATATCATTTAAAATAAGTTCTGTGCTTTGTTGTGTGTTTCCCTGAAGTTACGAACAATGCTGTAGAAAGCTTTGTCATTGTCCTTTGCCTGAGAAGCTATTTTTCATTCAAATTTAGCCTTTGAAATATTAATTAACCCTCTTAACTGCCTGTTTAGGTTGGTCAGGGGCTTTTAGCATGTATGGCTTTGTTCCTCCTACACTTGACCAAGATTTTATTTTTCTTTTGTTATACTGTGATTCCACCAGGGTGGCTTGTCTTTTGAATTTGTCTGATTCTTAATATGAGTCGGCACAGCTCACTCTATACAGCTATCAATTTGGCTGTACAGAGATTGTTTAAATAGCTCAGTGTATTCTATGTTGTTTACCAGGTTTGGGAGTGCTTGGAATTTAGCCAAGGTGTTGCTTAGTAGAGAGAGGTCAGCCCTGGAAAAGTTCTTAAAGGGTTTTGGTTTATCTGGATCCTCAGATTTAATTTTTATTTCACATAATTCTGCCTTATGGTCGGATCTGACCAGCGAAGATATTACATTGGGTGAGGAGCATTGCCCTCCCCATGTTGGTAAGTACAAGGTCAAGGGTGCTGGTACACCTGGTAGAAGAATGTACCAACTGTTACAGAATAGTGCTAGTAACAAAGTTTAATGATTGTTGGAATTGTGCATTAGAAGTGGTGTAGCATTCCCAATCTATAGAGGGGTAGTTGAGATCCCCCATGAATATCATATTGGTTTGAACGGTGAGACACTCTAGTACACTGAGATAGGAAGTATGGGTTTCCTAGGACATGGAGGGGGACTTATATGTTGTAAGCATATGGTAAGACATCCTGTTTATGTTGAGTTGCACATGTATGAGATTCAGTGAGTCATACACTTTAACTAGTCTGGATGTGAGATTGGTCTTAATATAGACTGACACTCCTCCACCTTTGGTTCCCTGCTGCGTAGTAGCTGATCTAAAGGTGTGAAAGGCATTATAACCTTGCATAGCTGGGGTACTGTCAGTGACTTTAAGCCATGTCTCCGTTACTACACAAATGTCTACACTGTCCATGAAGAGGAGCTTCTTGTTAAGACTTCTAGCATTGAGCAGTACCACCTTCAGGTACTTCTTTATAGATTCATTTAAGTCAGTAGATTTATTGGTTTGTCATTGTCTAAAAAAGGTACTATGGAGGTACAAAAGGTCTTTGCCAATATCTGAACACCTAAATGGGATAAGTGCAGACCATCCATGGCAAATCAGAGTGATCTGTCAACCATGTCCTCTCAGGCTGTCAGATGTTGTACCCCCCCGGACTGACACCAGAAGCTAAGCCAATTGTTAAAATTAATCATTTTCTGTTGGTAACATGGCATCATCATCCTTGGAGAAGCTAGTACGCTGCTCAGTGCTAGGCTCATATCTGACTGAGACACATAATCAGCTAGCTCGATCATGTCTTGCGGTCAGGGGAGGAATGTTTTGGATCATTGATACCCAAATGGACTATGACAGAGTCATACTGGTACCTGCAGTTCAATGACCTGAGTGCGTGTGTGACTTGATGGATCCTAGCACCAGAAAGGCAGCTTGTGATTCTCTACTGAATCAGTCTGGTGAGGGGAGCATCAGTGTGCCTCACTATAGAATTACCAATGACGAGAAAATGTGGCTGTGTGCTGGTTTGCCTTAAGGGCTTAGCAGTGGAGGCAATGGATACAGTGTTACTGTGTGTAGCTGCAGGTGGTGTTTTAATGGAGTGTTTAAGTGATGGCTGAGGACCCTTTCTTTGATTGTACTGTGCAGGAGGTCTTAGTGTTTTTGGAAGGATACCTGTAAGTGACTCAGCATAAGTACTTTTTGTGTAGGTCTTTTCCCTGTGCAGTAGGCATTGTGCAAGTGTCACTGACAACCTCTATAGGACTGGTTTTGGCTGTATGACATAGTTTTGCCTCCAGCATCAAAGTTTATTTACACCTCTCACATACACTATCTGTTTTACTAAGAATAAGTGGGTTGTCAGTGTATATGAGGCAATTGCTATAACGCCTCAGAATACCCATCTCAACTAGCATGCCCAGAGAGAGAGAGAGAGAGTGTAGTGAGGAAAACTTAAATATTGCACAAGTCAATAAGACAACCAACGTGATGAGAAATATTCAGCTATGAGCACACTAGATGCTTTAATAGTTAAAAAATATATATGTCTAGACAGTAATGTCACAAGAGTGAAAACCACAGACCAGAACAAAGACACTTAGAATAACAGGCACAATAAGCCTTCACCAGCAATTTCCAACTCAGAAGAGTTCAGGCTACCCCCTCCTGCCACAACAGTGTAGACCACAAAGTTTCCTAATGTAAAATAACTGGTTTGGAGCCCAAATACTTAAATCAGAAAAAAGACACTTAGAATAAGAGATACAATAAGCCTTCGCCAGCAATTCCCAGGTCAGAAGAGTGTAGACTATCCTCGTCTACCACAACAATATAAACCACAAACCTTCTTAATGTAAAATAACTGGTTTGGAGCCCAAGTGCTATGTTGTGTTAACCTTATGTACTTGTGCCTATATTTGGAATAGAAATATTTACTGAACATACCTGAAAGGTCCACCACCTGTTTTGCTTGCTATTTCTCTCACTCTCAAATTCACAAGCTAAAATGCAGACAAACAAATGCCCATATTTGAACTCTGCACCCTTGCGCCTTATATCTCTGTTTATACATTTATGTATATTTTAATCTATACCTATCTATATATCTCTAGTTGAGTATATGTCAATGTATCTAAAAGCTCAGTGTCAGCATTTTGAAAATGTACTCACTGAAAACTGATCAGTTAACCAACCCCCCCCCCCCCCAAGTTCAGACATATGTTGTCTAAATAGTGGTAGTGGTACTATTACAGAAAGGATTTTTATAAGCTATAGATCCGAGATTGGGGGAAAGGGAAGGGTTAGGATTAGCACACAATACTAAGGATGGGCTGTAATGCAAGTTAACCCTAACCCTAAACTTTCTCCTTCCCCTAACCCTGAAAAAACATTTCCATAACACTACCACTACACAAGACAAGGCAGCAGCACTCTGTACAATACTGATCACATACAGCAACACACATGCACAACACTAAATATATCCCATTGCCTAGCCCTTACTCTAACTCTGACCCAACGACACTCATGCTCCCTCCCCAGCACTGAAATGTTCCATATTTCCAAAAGTTTCAGTTTTAAAAACCTTACCCACATGCACTCAGTAGTCCTCCTTTCAACATCTCCAGCACTAAAAAAAGAGTGTTTTTTAAAAATTTCTTAAACACTTCACTCTGTCAACAAAAAAAATAAATAAATAATTTAGCAGAGTGAAGCAAACCCCTTAGATAGATCAACAGAGACATTGATTTTCCATTTTTTCCAGGAAAAATGCTGGAAAACCAAATTTGGACTGTATGAGTAGTAGAAAACTATGGAATTTGCACAGAAATTAGCATTTCAGGCCAGAGCACTCATTCACTATGATTACTATTTTTTATATTTATTGCTTATAATTGTCTCTATGAGCTGCGGTGGTGGTGCTGCGGTAGCGTTGTCGCCTCACAGTAAGAAGTTGTCCTGTTCGATTCTCAGCTAAAGCGTCTTCTGTGTGGAAACATGCGTGAATGGGCATACCTTCATTGAAGGTTGTGCGTCAGGCCTGGCAAGCCGGTATGTAAAAATCTACTGCCAATCATTAGCAGACCGGAGTTCCACTGTGGCAACCCCTAACCGGGAAAAGCCGAAAAATACAACAACAACATTACTTATAATTGTCTCTGCTTGCATTATTTGACAGTTCTGTGTCTAGAAACTGTTTTAATTTTACATACACACAAAAATTTATATGTACATAAATAAATGTCAAGTGCTCAATCTATAAAACGTTTGAACAAATAGACATCAAACACAACAAACACTGGAATCACAAAGTTTCAAACAAAAAACATGCAGCAAAAATGAAACAAATTTTTACACTGAATTTTTGAACTATTTATCTGGTATTTCAAGTGCTTAAACTTTTGACAGTTTGAGCACTTGAAGGGAAACTATATACCCCCCTTCTAATATTTATGATTTGAACACTTTCGAGAATATGTTATATGAGTTCTGTCGGTAACTTTGACATAGACTCATTATAAATATGTATTTATGTATTTCTGTATTTTATGTTCTTCCTGTGTAGAATTACCTGTTCCTGATGCTGCTGTATGGCAGCTAACTGATGTATGTGCTGTTGCTTCCATTAAACCTGAGTTATTTGGATTGCCATATGGATTGACTTTTTTGAAAGTATTCCGAAAGAAAATATTTATGCTGGACCTTTCGTGGTGTGTATTTGTTTTGGTCCATGCATTCTGTGTTTGACTGCAAGCACCAGGATTGTTTGGGTGTATAGATATATGGATAGATAGATAGATAGATAGATAGATAGATAGATAGATAGATAGATAGATAGATAGATAGATAGATAGATATGCCCCTGGATTCAATAAGCTCAGTGTAGGCTTCATGGAGTGTTACTGTGGACGTGACATTGTTCATCGCGTGGCATCAAGCAATGCATATTAATGAGGCACTGTGCACCTAAGCAAGATTTCGTGGCTCGCAGCAGTGTTGATGGCCGTGAAACCTCTTAGGTGAATGCAGATAGCATTTCTGTGTAAGGTTGCTGACCGCAAAAGCTTGCAAGTGAATGCAGATAGCAGTTCCATGTAAGTCCAAGCAGCTCTGGTGAGAGAATTTGTGCAAAATGTCACAATGACCACCAGGACTACACATACCTCTCAATTGTACCTCATTATGAGGAATGCACTTTATTTGGTGTCTTGAAAAGTTCATGTTGCATTTAGTTCCACATTGAAAGGGTCTGTCACACATCCAGTGTTATAAAGTTTCTCACTGATATCCATGGTAAATAGAAATGAACCATATTAATTTATTACAAGATCTTTTATGTAAGTAGAACCAGCACATTTTAACCATCATATAACCTTCCTAGTTTCATTTTTCCACATTATGAGGGCTACTGTTCCTCATTTTGGAGATGGAAGGTTGAAAACTATGACACAGATAGCACCGATTCTGCCCAAGCATTGTATGACAAAATGGCATTTTTTTTCCCTTACTTTAGTTTTCTTCATTTAATTTTTTTTCCACTGTTTGCACAATGTACCTCAGAGTGCAATCACTAGAAGTGGAAATCCTGAGCATCAAGTTTGCATGATGGCAAGCATCGGGCAACATTTTCAACACTGTGCACACACCCAGTAAACATGCAATAACTGGAACTGGTGGCAAAACATCAGGATATAAAATGCCATTTGCAGGAAAATGTCATTCTACATTGGGCTTGATCTTTGGTAGTTATGACTGGTGTTTGTGGTGAGAGAGCTTGCTTCTGAGCTCAGAGGTGGGGTGTCCAGGAGTCCAAAGTGTTTGTTGGACTCCTGGTTAAGTATCATGGGCCCTGGTTACCACAGAGGGAATATTCAGGCTCAGAATACAAATCTGAAGCATGGAATAATGTTGTCAGGGCTTTGACCATTGCTATAGGAATCCCCCACACTGGTGATCAATGTCAACACCATTTCAATAACCTCAGGAGGAGAAGGAAGAGGGATACCCACAACCTTTGGATTGACAAATGTAGGACCAGGGACACCCCAAAGACATGTAAGTATCAATTACTGTGACTACTATTAAGAGTTAAATGTTAAATATAGTCAAGACTGGTATTTATAATGGTATTCTGTTTTTTTTCCACGGCTGCCATGGAGAGAGCTTTGAATGTGAGGACCCATGTTGCAAGATTGACAAGGATGCGTGAGGCATGTGGTATGTATGCATCAGAACAGTACTGTTAAAAGTTACAGGCAGCTTATTTGGTAACATTTGTATCAAATTGAACATGCATATCTCAACTGTAAAAGAAAGTATGCATGCCTTAGTCTGTAGCACAAAGCAACAGTTCTATATTCTCAAATAACAGTGAGCATACATTTTTCAAGTGTAAAAGGAAACTATGCATGCATAAGTCTATAGGACAAAATTACAATACAGTATTAGAGAGTAGTCAGAGGTTGTGGGTTCAAAAAACGCACTTCTTAAATATAGTACTGTTAAGTTTTCATCATTATTACAATGTAACTTCAGACCTCCATACTTGTGGTACAAATGGCCTGCTGTAAACTATAAGAAGTATAATGTGGGTACACATATGTGCATCATATGCACACATCAAGGATTGCTTGCTGCAATCTGTGCTATAATGTGCATCTGTTATGAACTGCGTAGTCTTAAAAGTAATACATTTGTTAGGAGTTTGTAGTCTTGAAAGTAAAGCTAACAGAATAGAGTCAAATAATTGTATCAATGCTCTGTATGTGACATATGAAGTTACTAATGTTATCCCTTTTTTCTCTAACCCCAACCCTTATATTCTCTTTTTTTATTTTATTTTATTTTTTTTTTAATTTTTTTCTTTTTTATTTTTTCCCCCACAGTATAGCAGGGAAGGCCTCCCACTAGATCTTCCTGCCCACACTCCAGTAGTTACAACACTGCTGCCCTGAATGCCTGGCGTGCAAGCTGGTAGCACTCTCTCTGCTGCCCCTGTACTATGTGGCCCCTCAGGTAGCTCTGCCATGCAGGATAGGCCAGTGGTTCCCTCTGAGAGCAGTGGTGGAGGTGGTGATTCCATCACCTGTGAAGAAATGTCAGGGTTGGTGCATAGGTTTGTGTGCCTCACTGTTGGCGCATGCCTACACCAGATGCAGCACCTGCTCTCCATCCTTGTGCAAGATACCAGGAGGAGACATAGACACTGGTCACTGCAGCCATTGCTGCAGTGAGGTGACACTGATGACAGTCCAGTGGGTAAGGACTCGATTCTCACTATCACCCAGCTTGAAATCGATGGGTCCTTGATGTCCCCAACCTCACCTCCACCATGGTGTTCATCAACCAACTGTACTCTTCACCATCTCTTTGTCTTATCTTGTATGTCCTGTCATTCTGCTTCCTCACCTACCCAACTTACCTGACCCAGACATACTGATGTCCCTTCGCCAACATTCCTCTCTCTCTCTCTCTCTCTCAAAAAAAAGGGCACTTCCCCCACAAAAAAATAATCATTTTATACATAGCCCTCCATTTTGCACACGTCTTCTTGACACACTTGAGTTGGTCCAACTGACTATACAACATGATTGTGTTGAGGTTTGTGTTGAGGTCACCCCTCTCTCTGGAGGTGACAGTGCAAACTCAAGTAATATTCTGGACATATAAATCATTTTCTACTATTGAAGAAATGGATAGATGTGGTTCTTTACTACCTCCCCCCTGCACATTCCTGCCTGGCTTTCAGCTAATGTGGCCATGTCCAATTACTCTCATATAGTGCCAGTACTTTGAGTGCTCCATCAGTGAATGTGCTGTCCATACACAGACATGGCAGGCCATGGAAGTCATGGTCTTGGGTGTGCCTGTGAGGGGCGATACTCCAGCAGACATCAGTCACATTCAGGTAGCAACACTGCATCTGACCACGGTCCTGGATGTCAGTGTGCTAGTACAACTCCTGTCAGAGCCAGTTCTTCTGGTAAGGGATACCAACAATGAACTGCCACTTCTACCATGCACAGATCACACCTCTCTAACAGACCAAGACATAGAGTGAGCACAGAGTTTGGCTGTGGTCATGCATACACTCACACAACTATTTCACCTGGAGAACCCTACAGATACACACACCACAATTATTTATTTAGTCTCACTGGCCATTTGTTGTTTTACAGATATGTCTGCCTTCTTCTCTTTTTTACTCACACACAATCACTGACATTGTGCGTCAGCCTAGGCTTCCTGCCCACTACCCCCCAACAACTCATCTGCAAGTGATGATAACTGTGCCATAGCCCTGTTTTCCATCTTTTGGATTCAAGGATACAAATGCCTTCTGTCTGATGTTCATGGTACATAGATATTTTATAGCTTAGTATATCTGCATTTGTGTTGTTGAAGTGGCAATTGTACCTTGAAAGTATATTCTCCTTGAAAAGTTCAACAGTTTATAACATCAGAATGTCACAACCTTTTACTGAATTCACCTGTAAAGGTTGTGAAGTAAGAAACTGCAATGTGTATCATTAATTTCTCACTTCTCTCTTTAAGGATTTCCCAGTATAAACATGTAGTGCACATTATGAGTCACGCCATCATATTCAGATATTAGGATTGTATGACAGCACTGTAGTGAAACCTGATCAGAACAGTAAAACAGTATAATGATCTCTTTTGCACTACACTCACCAGACACATGCAGTAGCTGGATAGACAACAGGCCTTTATCATCAATATAACACAGAGGTGATGAACCATGCCATGGTGTACGTGGATAGATTAAAAGCCATGTTACTGTAATCTGTGTGTAGGATGAGGTCACATCTGCCTGGCCTCCAGCCCACTGTCTGACCATGGCCTGTTTGGATTACTGCAAATCCAAAACTATCAGATAGCTGATGACATCAGCAGAGTCTGTTGAGGCCAGAATAAGTGTCCCACATGCTAATGTAAAAGGTTCTCAGTAATTTCAAGAAGCAGCCAACAGACACACAAATAGTTGACTATACTGAGAATAGAACCCTTATCTAGCTAAGAACAGAGACTACAGAGCACAGCACCTTATGCAAGTGCCACAGCTCAAGTCCCACTTGGAGTACTTCAGACAACAGTTTATAGCTGATGACATCAGTAGTGTATGTTAAAGACAGAAGAATAAGTGTCCCACATGTTGGTGTAAAAGGCTCTCAGTAATGTAAAGAAGCAGCTAAAAGACACACACAGTTGACTGCAGTGATAATAGAACCCCCACCGCTCTAGGTGCACAGGCTGCAGAACACAGTATTTAATGCAAGCACTACAGCACCCATATGACTTTAATAGGACTCCAGGTAAACTTATAGTAGATGACATCAGCAGGCCATGTGGGAGACAACAGGTTGGGAGAGCTGCATGACATAGATGTGTAGACTTGTGCAAGTATCAAAATACTGGTAAGCCATGCCCTTGGAGAAACAACTATAGGATACTATGACAACAATGCTGACTAGACACATGCACACACACACACACACACACACACACACACACACACACACACACACACACACACACACACACACAGTTGACTGCAGTGAGAATAGAATCCCTACCCACTTAGGTGGGCAGACTACAGAACACAGTACTTAATGCAAGAGCCATGATACAAATCTAATTTTACAGGAGTGCAGGTGAACTTATAGTAGATGATATCAGCAGGCCACGTGGGAGAAAGTAGGTTGGTAGGTCTACATGAAATTGATGTGTAGGCTTGTGCAAGTATCAAAATACTGGCAATCCATGCCCTAGTAAAAGTAACTGTAGGATACCACATCTACTCTGCTGACTAGACACACACACACACACACACACACACACACACACACACACACACACACACACACACACACACACAGTTAACTGTAATGAGAATAGAACCTCTACCAATCTAGGTGCACAGACTACAAAACTTAACACAAGTTTCACAACACAAGTCTGATTTTACAGGAGTGCAGGTGAAAGAGCAGATGACATCAGCAGGCCATGTGGTAGACATTACGTTGGAAGGATTGCATGAAATGGATGTGTAGCCTTGTACAAGTATTAAAATGCTGCCAGTCTATGCCCTTGGTAGAGTAACTGTAGGATACCACATCCACTTTGCTGCCTAGATACAGACAGTTGACTGCAATGAGAATAGAATCCCTATCTATCTAGGTGCATAGACTACAGAACCTAACACAAGTGCCACAGCACAAGCCTGACTTTTATATTAGTGCAGTTGAACTTATAGAAGATGACATCAGCAGGCCATGTGGGAGAACATAGATTGGGAGGGCTGCATGAAATGGATGTGTAGGCTTGTGCAAATATCACAATTCTGGCAATCCATGCCCTTGGAGTAGTAACTGTAGGATACCATGTGTACTCTGCTCATTAGACAGACAGACAGACACACACACACACACACACACACACACACACACACACACACACACACACACACACACACACACACACACACACACACAGTCAACTACAGTGAGAACTGAACTCTTACCTATCTAGGTATGCAGACTACAGAACACAGTACTTAATACAAGTGACACAAAACAAGTCTGGTTTATACAGGAGTGCAAGTTCACTTATAGTAAATGACATCAGCAGGCCATGTGGTGAACAGCAACTTGGGAGGCCTGCCTAGGCACATAGCTTCATAGCGTTATATGAGGCTAGTAGCCTAATAACACTAATAGCACTAGGCTGTGTAGAAGCCTAGCTGTGTAGCAACACAAGTACCATTACTGCCCATAGTTGGATGTTTTAGTTTAGCAGAGTGAGGTTGTGAGCACCACAGAATGGCCATGTCCATGATGGAGTACACAATATTATATATTACACTTTGTAGTTGGTTGATATATGTGTGTAAAAAATACTGAGACCCCAGTGTTGTAGTGATTGGTGGTGTGGGGGGAAACACATGGATACATTGTAAATATATGATTTACAGTTAGATCAGGCCCTTGGTTTGTAATGTTTCCACATGTAGTTTTATGTCAGACAAAGGAAAAGAGAATAAACACCAATAATGATGCAGCTGGTTCATGCGATGGTGAATAATGTGTACACGCATGTGAGATACACCTGTTTGCCCGTAGGTAAGCAGTGTGCAAATGCTAGCCACATTGTAAACGTCTAATAGTAACGTCTAATAGTTCCATCTGTACTCCAGGCATGGTTTTTGTGATGCCCAAGAGCATTAATTGAATATATCTGGTTTATGTTTGTGGCTATCTGCTTCCTAGGTGGCCTGGTTTGCCCTGTTTCCCCAGTGCGGTGCTTCCCACAAAGCAAATGAATACAGCCAAACCTGTAATGTATTTGTTGTCTGCTAAAAGTATAGGAATAAGAAATTGGAAATAAAAAGATGAAATACGTGAAATGAGGAAAACAAATGCATGGCATGTACAGTAGAACATGAAAGTACACTGGAGATATTTCTACATAGCTCGGGATTTGAAATCTTACACCAATGCATCTTCAGAAAACAGGATGGATGCCTTATTCCTCTTTAAAACAGAAGCAACTTTGCAACAAAGGACTGAAGTCATTCTTCTCACAACCAACTGCAACAGAATGTACACTGCTATCAAACTATCAGCTTTTATTTGTACATTTAATTATCATTATTATATTTGTATGTAGTGCACTTACTGAGCATACAGCCTGTTATGACTTTGTTTGCAAATATACAGCTGTGTCTTACATGTCTGTGTTTCTTGGTAATTCATCACTTATCTAACCAGTAATGTGAGACATGCAGTGTGCAGGCCATTCAAAATCTTTGGCCTTCTACTGTGTGAGGATATTAACTGGGGGAGTAATATGATATGCATTTGCCAACAACTGAAGGCGAGTTTGGATGGCACACACAACCATATACTGTTCTTTTGGGGGGCAGCATAGGTGAGTTACTGTTATGGCACAAATAACGGTACACTGCTCTTTTTTGGGGGGACAAAGCTCAGTTGCTCTTATGTCACAAACAAGCATGGCCTGCTCTTTTGCTGGGGAGCAATGGTAAGTTACTGCCGTGGCACAACCAAGGATATGATGCTCTTGTTACTCTCCCTATTCTGCATCCTGCCTGTTGTTTGATCTTGGGAAGGGCTGTGAAGTCATAAACTGCAATGTGTATCATTACTGTCTAACTTCACTTTTTAATGTGGTAAAGTGTTAGTACCTCTAACTTCATAACAATTAGCTTTTGGAGTGCATGCCCGTAGTTGGCGGATTGTTACTCTAGCTTCTCCGCACTACCTTACCTTTCTCAAAGTGTCTGATACACTAGACTGGAGAATATTGGTCTAGTTAAAGGTATCTGTCCCTTACACACCAGTACAGATAAAAGAGGACAATTCAAACTTGACTGCACTGTCATATTAAATTATAACTTTGATATCGTACGCACTGCTGTATCTGTGCCACTCATGCTGGGGTAGCTGTTAGTCATTAAACATATTTGCCCCTCATTATCACTGCCAGAGTCCTTTTTGTAACCCCTGAGCTGTTAACGGTAGAGTTGTTTGCTACCTCGGTAGCAAAGTCATTTATCCCTATTTAGAAGGATAGTTTTGTCGGAGGTACATCCATAATAGCTTTAATGTTTTTATATAAGTATAACTTATATACTTGATATTGCGCACACTGTAGTGACTGTGCCACTCACTCTGGTGTAGCTGAGTTATTAAAAACTCTGCTTGCGTACTTTTGTGACCCCTTAGCTGATAACACAAGCAGCGTTGGTTGCTACCTCTGTAGAGAAAGTGTTTATTCTTATTTAGAAGTGTAGATTCCTTGGCAATACATCTACATTAGCTTATAATGTTTTTGTAACTAATAAGCGACTGTCCTACTACTATGTTGCAGCTGCTAGTCCTATATTTAGGTTGGGACTCTGCTGCTCAAGAATTGGATACTAAATAACGCATATACGGCTACCTCATAGCTTTTAAGATAGACAGCACCACTGTGACTCTGAATATTTGCATCTGTGTTGTGGTTTTAC
This sequence comes from Protopterus annectens, assembly GCF_019279795.1. Lineage (NCBI taxonomy): Eukaryota > Metazoa > Chordata > Ceratodontiformes > Protopteridae > Protopterus > Protopterus annectens. The sequence goes on from NC_056739.1 coordinate 972,615,511, forward strand.
GGAACCGGAATAAACTGGAGGCTTTCCTTGAACATTCTAGCTATAGGAATTGCGTTTTATCACATTTCTTTTGTTTTATGATATCGCCGAACAAAACAGCTTGCACGGCACTCCCTAGTAGGTTTTAATAATAAGTACACTCTTACTTTCTCTGCCCTCATTAATTAAATGAGTACTACAATATATCCAATTTACCTGGATAAGTTACTGTTAGATTTCCCAGATACCTTGGGACTACAATTTAGCTAGGCGTAGCTGGGATGCTTGTGTAGCTCACATTATCAGAAGCTGACGCAGGTTCTGGCTCCATAAACTCATTAGAAGGTAAAATATCAACTGGTAGCCTCAGCTGAAGCCTTACTGCTCCCCTTGGATCTTGACTAGTAGCAGCGTGATTAGTAATTCTAGTTTCATTACTTACATACTGTTGTCATAGAGCTAAACCACTTTTCATCACTGATCACTAAATGTACTTGAAATGAGTTGTCTGTCATTGCTGAAAGATAGCCGCTTGTTTTCCTACTGTTCTTTTAATCCTGGCTACCATGTTCTAACTGTAATGGACTCACTATTAGTTAGAAGGATATGATTCTAGCTTATATTTATTTACTTTACATTGTCTTTTCCTATTTTAATAACTGTTCTTTTAATCCTGGCTACCATGTTCTAACTGTAATGGACTCACTATTAGTTAGAAGGATATGATTCTAGCTTATATTTAATTAATTTACATTGTCTTATCCTATTTTAATAGCTAAGCATAGTTGCTGTGTTATAAGTAGTTGGGTTATGTTGCAATTAGGTATTTGCTCTGTGCTTTTGACCTATGCATTGTTGTTTTTTTTTCTAAATCCTGCTGCTGATGTTTATTACCTGAACAAGAGCTTGTAACCTTTTGTCAGGACATGAGCTGTCTACTCCTGGTGATTATTTATATTTGACCAAGTTAAGTAATACTGTGAAATCTGTACTGCTAATGAGTCATCTGTCTTGCTTTACCTAGTGTTAATTTTTAACATTCTTCTCACTTTATTTTTATTTCTCACCAGCTGTTCAAACCTTTTATACTCACTTTCTCCACTCCTGGATGTGCCCTATTGGACTCCAAAGACCTGCTATATCCACCTACCTAAACCTGCCTGGGTATTTCCTCACCTGGGTAATCTAAACGCCCTGGACCAAAAGCCACAGTAACTAAAATTGTATGTCACAAAGTGTTTTTGATTTTCTCTCACCTACATTGTGTATATACTAAGCCACTACACTTCCTAGGTGTACTAGATAATCTGCCAGATCTGCCAGCAGCCATACCCCCCTGTCTAACTACTGGTGTACTCCACTGTCTGTCTCTACGATACTGCAGACCCCTACCTTTATTGTAATAGCCCTCCAACCTCTCCCTTCTCCATTACTTGCCTTTCCCTTTTACTTCCAACTCTTGCAATCTCTTTCCTGGGTAATTATAGACTTTGACCACTAGATGGCAGTCTTTACCCACCTCTAAAGTCACTTAGTTTCTCTTCCCACCTCTTACTTTAAAACATTCACGCTTGTTGTGCTCTTCTCCTTTACTATCTTCTTCTTTAATCCTTTTAAACTTTGTCTATATCTCCTCCCATAGTCCTATAAACCCTCTACCTAGCCCTCCTTCTCCACCTCCACTACTCCTAGGTTACCCCTTAATCTCCCAGGTTTCCCACTCTTTTAATTCCCCACATCCTCAGTATAACTACATCTGCCTTCTCACTTACTGCCTCCTGTTCTTACCTACTACCTTACTGATTGTTTTTTTTTCCCTCACTGCTTTACCTTACTTGTGTCTGCCCTGCTCCGTTCGCCCTGCGGGCTCACTCCACTCCCCTACCCTACCCCCAATTCCCACCCACCCCCAGGTATCCTAGACTTATACCTCACTAAACACTCCCCTTATTTTTCTCAACCTATCACAAACCTCCTCATCACTAGGCCACTCCCCTAGACTTATACCTCACTAAACACTCCCCTTATTTTTTCTCAACCTATCACAAAACACCACATCACTAGACCACTCACCTAACTCTTTCATTACCACCTAGTTCCAATTACCTCTCACTTTAACTACTCCATTACCTATCCTAACCATACTCTGTACTAACTACTTCCAGTATCTACCTCCTATTCAACCTCCTTTAATTTCCTTTTGCTTTTCTTTTTTCAAAACCCTACTTAATCGCTTGGAGCATCCTCATTTATTCTTTCTTCCACACCTACTCACACAAGCTACTCTCATCTGATACCTACTCACTACCATGTCTCCAACACACAAAACTATTTTCACATACGTCCTACTCTTAACTACTGCTATAGCCTCTCTGACCATACCTTACTCAATCACCTTCTTTGAAAATCTTACTCTACATGAACAAAACCTTCATCTCCAACAAACTTTACCTTCTTCTTTTATCTACACCCTCAACCATAGTAACATAACCTCTACCACTAACTATATACTACCAAAATATCACAGAACAACCCATATGACATACTGCACAATCAAAAAGAATTTTAATAACTCTCTCAAGATCCTTAAATTCCTAAACTGTCCCCAGCATTACCTCCTCCTACACGGGGATATTCATCCAAACCCTGGTCCCAATATGAACAATAAGAATAACCATGATAATGTACCTTTACCTAAACCTTCTTCATTAACTAAAGCACCTAACTCCCTTCTGATAGCTCACCTTAATATTAGAAGTATTAACAAGAAAATACACCACCTGCATGCACTCCTGGACTTGCACTCATTTGATATTCTATGTCTTACAGAAACCTGGCTAAAACCTTCTACTCAAGACCAGGAAATTACCCCTCCTGGCTATAACATACTTAGATGTGACTGCAAAACCAAAAAAGGCGGGGGTATAGCCATTATCTATAAATCTAATCTCCAAGTTACCCTCTATAATGAGCTTCCATCACTAGACACCAAATCTGAAATATTGTCTACTAAACTCCAAATTAACAACACCAAATCTATATACCTAATTTGTATGTATCTTCCCCCTGGAAACAATACTAATACTCTTGAAAACTTACTTAATTTCCTCTCTACCGAACTACTCCAGGAAACCATTGTACTTGGTGACTTCAACATAGACTGGTTAACCTGTACTTCCCAGAACCCTACTAACCACATAAATCTCTATGGATTCTCTCAATTAATAACCACTCCGACTAGAATCCACAAACCTAACAGGAAAGAATCTACTCTTGACTGGATCCTTATTAATAACCACCCTAGCAATTATACTCCAGGAACCCTTCCTGATAATATTAGTGACCATATGCTTACTTACATTACTAGACAAAGATTTCACATCCCAACTACTCATAAACTCAAAACTTCCCGCTCAAAAAAATTCTTTAATCCTGATAGTTTCCTGAATGAATTGCAAGCATGTGACTGGTCACCACTGACCCATCTTGAACTTGATTAGGCTGTGACCTACTTCAACACTAACTTTCTTCAAATCCTAGAGTATCACGCACCTTATCGCTCTACTAGGATAAGAACCAAATCTGCCCCATGGCTAACAAAACAAACTAAGCAAAAAATGATCCTTAGAAACAAAATATGGGCTAAATGGAGGGCTACCAAATGTCCATCTGATCACCTCCTCTTTAAGCAGTTAAGAAATGCCACCAAGAAAGATACTCTTAGAGACAAAAAAGACTTTTATCTTCACCTCCAACAAACCAGTCAACAAACTCCACAAAAATTCTGGTCAGGGATAAACAAACTTCTTCAACCAGGACATTCGACTACTCCTGCCCCATTAGGCTTCAACCACAATAATTCCAACCAGATCCCTGATGCCTTTAATAAATATTTTACAGAAGCCATTCAAACCATAGCCAATTCTTTACCTCCATCTACTGCTTCCCCACCAAATACCTCCAAAACTTCATCTCATACCTTTCATATACAACCTGTTCCTACATCTCTTATTCATAAGCTACTTAAGAAACTGAAACCTTGCACCCCATCTGCCGACCGACTCCCATCTGAATACCAACAAATTGCTGCAAATGCTATAGACGACCCCATATCTATACTTATTAACAGGACTATCTCTGAAGGCAAAATCCCTACCATATGGAAAGTATCTCACATAATCCCTCTACATAAAGGTGGATCTTCTATTGAGCTTTCTAACTTTCACCCTATTGCCTTACTCTCCCCATTAGCTAAGATAATGGAAAAATGTATTCACAAACAACTACTCAACCACCTACTACAAAATAACTTACTAGCCAACTGTCAACATGGCTTCAGACCATTCCACAGCACAATGACTGCCCTTCTATCCTTCACTGACTCTATAAATAAAAATCGTAACAATAACTCCTTTTCCTCTGCACTGTTTATAGACCTGTCAAAAGCCTTTGATATGGTTAACCATAACTTACTTCTTGATAAACTAAATTACCATTCTCTTGATCCACAAGCATTACAATGGTTTAGGTGTTATCTTCAAAACAGGCAGCAAGCAGTGCTTTGGGATAACAATCTGTCTTCATTACTCCCAGTAAATATTGGAGTCCCGCAAGGCTCAATCTTAGGTCCCCTTCTTTTTTCCTTATTTATTAACAACCTCCACATGAACATACCTCAAGCCACCTGCATTCAATATGCAGATGACTCAACCTTAATCTGTACTGCTAAGAACATAGCCTCCCTTCAGTCCCTCACCCAAACTGTGTTCCAAAATGTTGAAAAATGGTTTATGCAACATTGCCTCCTCCTTAATCCCAAAAATACAAAACTACTACTCTTTACTCCAACTCATAAATCATCCACACCATTCTTCGCCATAACCTCTAACAATGCTACCAACATAACCCCAGATACTACCACCCGCCTACTAGGTGTTACAATTGACAATCGTCTTAATTATGATGACCATATTAACGCCACCATAAATTCTGTTAACAAAAAACTTGGTACGCTCTATAGAATTAAACCCTTCCTTTCCCCCTCAGCTAGGAAAACCATTGCCCAGCCCCACCTCATCTCTACCTTTTTCTATGCCTCTGCTATATATACTAACCTATCAAAAACCAACATCACCAAACTTTCTACCTGTTACAATAGCATAGCTAGATTTATTACATGTACTCCCTTCAAAACTCACCACTGTCTTAACCTCAAACAACTAGGATGGCTAGAATTGCATAACCACATACCCTGTCAACAGTTACTTATCACTCAAAGGATCCTATACCACCCCAATGATACCCCTATCCTCACTAATCTGATTTCACCTTATAAAAATCTAGCTACACTACGTTCTGCTAATAAACTCCTGGTCTCCTCGATTAAATCTAACAACAAAGCTGGCAACTCACTGTTCTCAAACACTATAGGTAAAAACTGGAATCAGCTCCCTCCTGAACTTTCTAACCTAGCTTCTACTTCTCTATTCAAAAAACATATTAAAGAACATCTTAAAACTCAGTAGCTTTGTCCTTGTTCTAACCCAGACTGAAATCTTTTCCCCTCCTACTCATACCCCTTTCCCCACTCCCCTAACTTAGGCTTCCAACCTAGGCCTCTAAATCTTGTTACTTTTGTTTTCTCATAGTAAGAGGATAAATTATAAATACTTTACTCTGTTGTGCAATACCTGTTTTGTTTCACTTAGTTTAACCTTTAGCATAATGTCTATCCTATAATTTTATTACTATATTATTTCTTTTAACCAGTGCTACCACTGTATTGTTTTCATACATGTCTTTGTTATATGTTGTTAACTTTGTTTACTGTTCATGCTGGAGCTTTTCTCCCCGGGCCTCTACTGAAAATGGACAAATATCCAGTTAGACTAGCCCGGTCAACAAATGTATAATAAAATAAAAATAAAAATAAATAAAATGAAATGATTTGCCAGTACAAAGGCATGGTGCTAAACTGAGGGCATGCACTGATCAACAGTACTTTTGAGAGTTATGACTGTGTGAATCTTTTTCTGTCACATGTTAAGGTGCTTTCTGTAAAAATCCACCACGATTTACTTGATTACTGTACCAAGTTAAGGAATACAAGGATATGCTATAATATTATTAAAGAATAAACTCTGGATTCAAGACTTACCTTGCAAATGCAGCAGTTGACATAGTTTTAATTCAGGGCTGACTCTGTCTGATGCAAGCAGTACACATCCAAAACATGGAGAGGTAAAGGCTGTATGAGTTGCCTGGCATCAAGTTTACTATATATATGTGAGTAGGAGAAGGATATTAGGCACCTAGGTGGTCTGTAAATGTGGTGCAAGTTGTCTCCTAACTAAAGCAACAGCATACTGAGCATGACTACATCTGCCTACAGTCACAGCAGCTGGTGTTTCCCCCTCTGAGTCCTTCTCTGACTGTGGTTGTGGTGATCCAGGCATTGGTCAGGGGATGTGTGTCCCTTCCTGTTGCTGATCTTGCTGCCACTTTTTCTACAGGATCAGATTGTGTAGAATAGCACATACTGTGAAGATATGTGTACATGTGCATAGATTATACTGCTAGGTTCCACCAGATGCATCTAGGCACCGGAACTGTGACTTCAGCAGCCCAAACACATGCTCTATGATGTTTCTGGTTTGAGCATGTGCCTCACTGTGGCATTCTTCCATGACTGTGTGTGCACTTCTGATGGGTGTCATCAGCCATGGTTCCAGTGCATAGCCAGCATCCCCTAATAAATGGCCCTGTCGGATGTCTTCCCTAGCAAACTTGTGGTACAGCTGTGATGTGTGCAAATATGGGCATCATGATAACTGCCAGTGTTGTTAGCATACGCATTCAAGATTATTCCCTGGGCATTACACATGACTTGGCAGTTGATGGAGGAGGATTCCTTGTGGTTAATGTAGATTCTACCCTCCTCACCAGGTGGTGCCTTAATGTGTACATGAGTACAATCTATGGCATTCAGCACTTCAGGGTAGTATGCTACACTGTAGAATTGTTGTATATATTTCTGGCCCTCTCCTCAGAACTATAGAACTATGGGGAAAACATATGTGTCCACTGGCATGCATGAGCATAGCATCCAGGAATTTGTGGAGGATCCTGGATGCTGATACATGTGACACACCCATCATGTTCCCAGTTGGTCTTTGAAAGGTGCCTGTAGCTAGGATTCTAAGGGCTACACATACCTTAGTTTCCACTGGGATGGGTTCCCCTCAGTTCACTCTGCCTCTGAGTTGAGGGTGGCAGAGGTCACAGAGTTGTTGTCCACCCTGTAGAGCTCTACAATCTCCAGGTCATATAGAATCTGAAAAGTTACCCTGGGCATGATCAGTCTTCTCCTTGTCAGCCTAGGCCTATTGACACCAGTACCAGCAGCATTGGCTTCAACCTCTAGCACATACATCTTGAGCAAAGCTGCAGCCGCCCCTAGCATTGTGTCCCTTTAAAATTTCCTTGTCTCTAGTCCAGTGGTATTGAAGTGGTCAGGAAGAAATAGAATGGAGGCTACATGGATGCTTTATTGCTTGTTGAATAGCTCCACCATGCTGAAAACCAGAAATTAGCACCTATGAAACACACCGGATGCTTAAATGAGTGTGTTAACTCTATTGCTGCTCATTATTGCATGATGTGCACCCCTGCACCTCTGCTCACACCTTTGTGTAAATGAGGTAAACACAGGCAATATTGTTATTACTTTCCTCCATTCCCATGATATCACTCAAACATGGACCATAAAAGCTGATTTAAAGTTTGCACTCTCTGTATTAGAACACAAGACCATCTGTACTCTGGCCCTACACATACATTTGCTGCCAGAGGAATAGTTACATGTCAAGCATAGAGAAACCTGCCATTCATTCCTCCATCTCCCATGATTGTGCTAAATTCAGTATTGCGCAAACAATGACAAAAATATTTAAAAAAATAACTTAAAGCAGACAAGGATGACATATTTTAACAAAAAATACAGAGGATGAAACAGAACTTGTGAATTGTGCACTGCTTACATGCACTTTCACAGACCTACATGTACATCTCTGTAATTGCAACCTGACACCCCCTGATGTCATCATTCACTGTTGCCATTCATTGAAAAGAAACACTGTGGAAGTGCCTATACAAAGTGAACAACACTTCATGGTTACAATTTTTTGTGATTCAACAATTCTAATGAGATTTGACCTCATTTGCATCTTCACTGTGCTGACAGCCCTGAATCTACACAGTTGGTAACCATGTAGGCAGGGGAACTGAAGGGGAGCCCAATGTTGTAAATAGAAGGGAGGGTATTACGTTGCTATATATCTGCACAGAGGTATACAGTTGTTGATAATGTATTCTATCAGCTACATAATGCACATGCTTGCATGACAGTATGAATAGTCTGTTTCATAGGGTTTACACTTTTACCTGTCTACATTACGTTACAGGTATATTCTTCATTTGGGGGTGGGGGAGCATGTCACGGCACTTAACAGGATTGTTGCTATTGTTACTCTACTTTTGTAGCATCCACCCTGTCTGTTAATGTAATAATGTGTCTGCTGTTACATGTTAAGATCAGTTCTGTACAAATCTAGTAACTTTCATTTACTCTTGTTTCCATGTAGACTCTTTTCTGTGGCTGTATTTGAAATGTTTTGAATACATGGGAAACATGTGCACAGAGTCTACATGGTTGCTTTACATCTTGTTGAATCACTCCACCCTATTGGTTTGCTTCATTAGTGTATAGTTCAGCTACTTATGCTGTAATTTGCATGCCACTGAATTTACCATGTTTCCACGTGAGTGCACTCCGCTACACAGGGAGAGTTTATTGAATCTAAAACTTTTCATGCATGATGTGTACACGGTGAAAAATGACCATGTAGGCTTTATTGAATTCCCTATGTGTGCCATGGCTTTGGTCTCAACACTCATTTATCTCTTCACACTGCTTTTGGTAATGTATGACTGAGGTTAAAGTGGTGGAATTAAATTACAGTTGAACTGCAACAGTTTTACAGTAATATACTTCAAGAGTTATCCTCTTTCTTTGCTGTTGTGCACATGTGGAGTTAGTATACTGTATTTCCAGGGCAGTCAACTAATGTTCATCATTGATAACAAAAAAATATACTCATGCATGTTTATGTAAAATTAGTGATTAGATGATCACTATGCTGATGTCCATAATATCAACAGACATATTTACTTCAAAACATGGAATATTAACACGTACTGCAATTGCTCCTGAAATTACCACAGAGCAGGCCAGGCCAGGCCAACTGCAATAATAGTTTTTGCAGGGGGAAAGCCCCCATGTACCCATCATGAGTGGGGCTGTACCTCTCACACACTCTGCTGCTTATAAATACTAACTATGATATTGCAAATCCACAGGAAAGGCAATATTTCCTTACTCTAGGATTGTCAATCTCATGCACATGTCGACCCCCCTCTTTGTGTTGACCAAATAGTGTTGCCAAGACATCAGCATAAGCATAGTGCTACATATATATATATATATATATATATATATATATATATATATATATATATATATATTTATATATAGATATAGATATATACACATAAAGCTGTACTTTCAAATCCCAACTCCCAAATGATCGGCGTTCATAATCCTGAGAAGAAAATCACAAACCTGCAGAAACTCGAACGTTGGATGTTTACTAGGGTAAGTCAACACTTACCCAACAGTAAATGGAACTCATGCTGAGGTTGCCTTTTCTCTATTGTAGTGCAATACCTGAGTTGGTATATATAGTAGGGGGTGGGGGGGCACAGCACCCACATTGGGTATGTGTGGGGATATAGCCCCCCACCTAGGTGGGTTCTACTTACCTCTGCATGAGTTCCATTTACTGTTGGAAAAGTGGTGACTTACCCTATTAAATATCCGATGTTCTAGTTTCCGCGGTTTCAAATTTCATCTCGGAATTATGAACATCGTCATTAGAGCATCGGGATTTGAAAGTAGACCCATATATATCTATCTATGTATCTATCTATATATATATATATATATATATATATATATATATATATTTTTTTTTTATATATATATATATATATATATATATATATATATATACTGATAGATAAACACAAAACAAAAGCTCCAACTCCATCTGAATATCCTTCATTAGAAAGCAGGATTCAGCAGCAACCCCAGGTTTCTCCATTTAGGATTTGTTAATGCCTGAGTTGCAAATCCTGAGTCGGGTACTGAATCCTGATGTCTAATAAAGGACATTCAACTGGAGCTGGAGCTTTTTTCCTGTACCCCAGAAATTGAATGTGTTGAATCTCTTTCTCTCTCTCTCTCTTTCTATATATATATATATATTTATATGGTTTACTATCAAATTTTTGAATGTAACTCCGTCGACTGCACTTTTGTCGAACACGGAAAATCGAAAATGGTAATGTCGAACTCCAAAAGCCAACATAGGAACGGGTTTTAACATGAGTCGAGATAGGGGAGTGGTTTGTAGTTCGGCAACAGCATTGAACACCTATCTCGATCCATGTTAAAACCCGTTCTTAGGTTGGCTTTTGGAGTTCGACATTACCGTTTTTGATTTTCTGTGTTCGACAAAAGTGCAGTCGACGGAGTTACATTCAAAAATTTGATAGTAAACCGTTTATATATATGGTTTACTATCATTTGTGCGAACTACATTCTGTTGGCACATATGCTGCTGAAAATCAGAATGTCATGCACAAAATGAAAAGTGTATGGGACAGTCGAACACACTTATGCAAATGCAGTAGTGTATTCGCATAAGTGTGTTCGACTATATGTATGGAGATTGCAGTACTATGGGGACTGGAAATTCATCCATATCCCCACTGTAGTGAGATCTCAGAGTTGGAATATATTAATAGCAGGGTGTGTGGGTGGCACATCCCCCCCACAGGGGGGTGCAGGGGGGGGCTTGCCCCCCTGCAAAAACGTAATATGTCGTATAGGAGTTTGATTTACATCATCTCCTATATGGCTATCACGTGATGTTTTTGGTGACAATGTCGACTCAAATGTCTCGATCATTTGGGTCAACATTGTGAAGTGGTTGGAATTCTGGATTCAATGGTTTACTTCGATATTGAGAACGGAAATTGTTTTGCCTTTCACAATATTGTTAGTAAACCTCTACATATATATATATATATATATATATATATATATATATATATATATATATATATATCTACACACACACACACACACACATATATATATATATATATATATATATATATATATAGATATATATATATATATATATATATATGTATATGGGTCTACTTTACATGGTCGACTTTTCACAAAGTCAACTTTCATATGGCCGAGACCATATGATCGACTTTTGGAAAGCCGACCATGGGGAACTGCTATCTCCATACAGTGCGGAATGGGAAAATTTCCCTCTTCCGCACTGTAGTGTGATCTCGGAGTTGGTATATTTAAATTAAGGGGGGTATGGGTGGGCAGAGCCCATGGGGGGGTGCAGGGGGCTTGCCCCCTGCTAACAGTTTTAAGGTAAGTGTTCATTGTGCTTTTTTGTGATTATTTTACATGGTTGGCTTTCCGAAAGTCAATCATGTGGTCTTGGCCATATGAAAGTCGACTTTGTGAAAAGTTGACCATGTAAAGTATATATATATATATATATATATATATATATATATATATATATATATATATATATATATATATATACACATGAATAGTAATGACCAGAAATCCATTTTAAAATCATGGGTATAATTTCTGCATTTCAATTTATGATAATGGAATTTTATATTTTTGAGAACAGTAAAACGATCCTTTTGTATATCAAATGCATACTCCTAACTTAAGGAAAATTATAACATCTTGAAAATAACTGAGGACTCACATGATATGTTATATCTAAATCATACAATTTATCAGTAGCTTGCCTGTGTCACTAAACTAATTTAAACTTCATTCAAACAGAAAAAATGATCTTCTCCTCACTAAAACAAGAAATGCATTTTCACATTAAAGACACCTTGGAATAAATAAAAGCTATTATCACCAATATCATTCGATCACAGTCAATACCAGAACATAAAAGGTATATATTTCATGTACTTTATGTGCATGTCAAGTGGTAAGTGAAATTTTACTTCTTTAGACTCTTTTCTGACATGACTCAAGCAGCAAGGGAAAGATATGGGAAATGTAATATACACTGAAGTTTTATAGCAACAGAAAAACATCAAGACAAGCCACGAGAAACACGCAGACTTGACAGACTGTGACACTATGAATAGAGGTCCACAGTGAACCTAGATCCTCAAGACAGCAATATTAATTACTCAGCTAACAAAGTGTTTATTACCTTCTGCTGAGAGAGACATGGCTCTTGTCAATCCTAATGTATAAACAAGAAAGACTCTCAGAAAAACAGCTTCTGGTCCCATGCAAATGCATTGTACTCATCATATCAAAATACTATAATCAGAATACAATATAAATAGCAATGCATAAAATAATTCACCTGAGGGGTATCACTATTCTTCAAGTATTAAAGCTTTTCTGTGCTGGCAAGTGACATACTGCAAATCTGCATCAGTTCTCTGGCCATATTCAAAAGGAGCCTAGGAAGTCCCCATTTAGGATGTTTGCCTCAACATCTCCTTGATCAGCTTATTCTCTTTCTATTTCTTTCCTGGTGTCCATTTAGTGTTCTCCCTAATCTGTCATCATTTCTTCCTAGCAGGCCACCCTGCCCTCCCATTCAGCTGTGATGACTGAGGCAAAGTTCTCAGTTAGTGTCCCTGTTTGGCCACTTTTGAGTTGCTCTCCCATTCTTAGTGAGCCTGGCTAGAACTGGCTTTTCATTCCTCCTTTCTGCAATACACACAGAAGTGCATTTGATTCCCCTTCTTGATCCTATATGTCAACTCTCTTTTGAATTGTGCCTTTGTGCTTTACCTCAATTTTCTGTCTTCCACTTGTTAACATAGCATGCCCTTTCACCTCTAACTATGACTCCTCTTATGTGTTCTCTATTCTGCAGTAGTTAGTATTCTCACATTCTGGTGTAGTGACGTTCACTTTTTCTTGCTCTCTTGTTTCTATTTCTTTATCCTTTCTTAATTATTTTAAATATCATTATGACCTTAAATGCTGGTGAGTGTGAATAATCTAGTTCAGAAGGTGCAGATTATTAGTTCCTAGGTTTATAGATTAGTACCTAGTTTATAGCAGCAAAGGTAACAAGCAGCTTAGCCATATTGTGCTTGTAGTGACAAGAGAGGACTAGTTACCTGTGGAATGAAGATAACTTGCACTAATTCCAAGCATGAATTTGTGGTTGCTCATACTGTTGTTGAGGTAGTCAAGTGGGTACTTTACTTGATGTGCAGAGGAAGTCTGTTCTAAAGGTGAAGTAGGTGTTGTGCTTGAAATATAGTGTGCTAGATAGTGTTGTTGAATATACAGTGGAGGTTTTGGTCTTTGGACTGGGTGCTTGCTTAAATTATAATATAATAATAATAATAATAATAATAATTATTATTATTATTATTATTATTATTATTATTATTATTATTATTATTTTGCTTCCAATATTATAGTAGAGAAGTCGAAAAAAGCACATCTCTTTTCTAACATTAAACAATATGTAGAGGCCTCCTCACAAAAGCCTGTGTGCCAGCCAGGGAAGATTGAGTGGCTTAAACTGGAGATTTTCCATGTAGAGATCTTTGTGGCATTTCAGTAACTAAAAGGTGTTTAGTTAGGCACATTCCAATGGGAATACAGTTTTTGATGATATGTCTAGTAAGGTAGAAACGGAAAGCTACAAGGATAGACTTTGACATAGATACGATGCCCAAATAGATATGCTATGTGATACAAATGTACACAACTAAGAAATGTTGGTCAACTGGAGCTTCTTTGGCTTCTGTTCTGTTGGCCTCATATTTTTATCAGCCCCAAATCACTTCATCTCCATGACCTTTAGCTTCCTCAATTGTTTTGCCTTTACTGCCTGGGTTTCTGTACCATACAGTAGTAGTGGTCACACCACTGTTTTGTACACCTTCAGCTTCTTTGGCATTCTTCTGTTATACACCTCTCCTGACACTCTTTGCCATTTGGCTGCACTCCTTCTGATTCTAGCTTTGATCACCTCATTCAGACGTCCCTTATCCCCAAACACCCTTCCCAGATACTTGAAACTGTTAAATTGTTCCATTACTTTCCCTTATATCTTAGTTCTCAGCTTCTTCTTATTTCTCCCATTTTCTTCCATTACAGCTGTCTTACCTGTGCTCACTTTCAACCCATGTGCCGTCAGTTCTGTCTTCCATTACTCTAGCCTTTTCTGAAGTTCTTGCTTAGAGTCCACCTGTAATGCCACATCATCTGCGTACAGGAACTTTGTTGATCTCTCCCCTCCTGCTCATTTGCTAATGTAGTCCATCACCAGTATGAACAGCAGTGTGCTCAGAGCTGAACCCTGATGCATACCCACACCTACTCACAATGGGAACCCCTCTGCGAGTCCAAACAGTGTTTGCAGTTGGGTCTTTGTACATAGCCTGCACCAGTTCTACCAGTGTTTCTGGAACTTCAAACCATTGCAAGACTGCCAAAATCAGCTTTTTGTGGGACCTTGTCATATGCTTTTTTTTAAATCTAGGAAAGCCCAGTTGGACTCTTTCCTCATATCTAACTTCTTCTCAACCATTTGCCTCACTGGATCAGTTGTGCTACATCCTGATCTGAATCCAAACTGCTCATCTATCATCTTACTTTCTACTGCTCTTTGTATTCATTTATCAGTCACTCTCTCCATGCCTTTCAAGCAGTGTGACAGGAGTTTGATACCTCTGTACTGCCCACAGATGTGGATGTCCCCTTTGTTCTTGTATATGAGATATGTCAATCTCTCCATACTGCTATGAGTACCCCAGGGGTCATTTCTCCCCATCTATCCCAACATCTTTATCATACCTGCTGTGACCTCATCTGACCCTGCTGCTGTCCCTGACTTAATTTTTCTCAGTACTGTTCTTACTTCTTCTATGGTGGACTCATCCTCTTCATTCATCATAGATTATGTCTAAGGCAGTACAGCTTCTGAGAGGTTTAATTCATTCAGAGGCTGCTTGGAGTACTCCTTCCATCTCTCTTTGAAGTCCTGTGGGCTGGTGAGTAGATTGTTGCTGGCATCGGTTATGAAGGGTGTCTGACTATCTTCCTTATCTTTGTGTCTTTGCCTTGCTATTTGATATAGTTTCTTTGTGCCATTTACTGAGTCACTTTTCAGAAATGGGTAGACTGCATCTGATGCCTTGTTCTTCTGCTATTGCAACTTCTGTCTTAGCTTCTTTGTTAGCCAACCAGGATTCCTTCCAAGCCTAGTCTGTTCTTTTTATCTCCCACATTTTTTCTGCACTTTTTTTTTGTTGATAACTTCCTGGACCTCTGCATTCCACATCTAGCTTTTCTTATGTACCTTGCTTCCATATCTTGTTCAGCTGCATAGCTATTTTATAGTCCTCACACACATACTGTTTTGAGGTGCTGTCACTCTTCTTCAACTCTACCTATTTCCTCTTCTTCCTGAGGTGCTAGAGTCCTGAGTAATCCCTTGAACTCCTGTGCTTTCTCTCCAGTTAACTTCCAGGTTTTCAGATTAGTCTCTGTTGCCCTTAGAGTATTCTCTGACCATTGTTTGCAGCTGATTGTGGCAACCAGTGATTTATGGTATGGTTTGGCTGTTCCAGTGGGGATGCATTTCAGTCACTGATTCTACCCCAGTGCCTTTTCCTTACTAGGAGAAAGTCTACCTGAATTGCATGTTGCTCACCCTTATATGTGGTCTTGTGCTTGTCTCTCTTGATGAATCGTGTGCTAGCTGCCATCAAGCCATTTGCCAAACAGAAGTCCAGAATGGCCTCTCCTTCTTTGTTCCTGTTGACACACCTATATGGATCCAGGCAGTTTACATGCCCTGTTTTGCTTATTGCAATATGTGCATTCAGGTCACTCATTAACAACACCGATTTATGCTGCCCTGCTTTATCCAGTAGGTCCGGCAGTTGCTGTCTGAATGCGCTCTTTCCCTCACTGTCATGACCCTACTGTGAGGTATATGCTGAAATTATGAATAGTGCCCTAGCTTGACATTAGAGTCTGATTGCCATGAGTCTATCAGAAATTCTGATGACATACCTGACTGTCTTCTGAAGCCTCTTCCTCACCAATATTCCTACACCATTTCTAGTCTATCCTCCTGAGTAGTAGACTCTGGTTCTCAAGCCAAGTGACTTTGCTCTACTACCCTTTCACCTTGTCTCCTCAATACATAGTATGTCCAGCCTACTCCTTAACATCATGTAATCCACTTCCAAGCTTCATCTTGTCAGTGACCCTACAGTGAGTGTAGCAATTCTTAGCTCGTGTTTGGAAGGTTCATTGGTTTTAAATCCAGCTTTTGCTCAACATAGCTATCCCAGGTAACCCAAGCTGGGCAGCTGGACATCAGCCCACCAGTAGCTTATTGACTCAGAGCTGCTGGCCTTTATGGCAGGCACACACTGGCCAATAGGGGCACATATACCCCTCCCACCATTAGCATGGGTCCTTGGAATTGGTCAGATTAGGCTGGGTTCTTAACCTACTTATCATCGTTAATTACCCATGCCTATTTTGGCAGAATTAGTCAACATGACTGAATCACCTCAAGCCAATTTATTTATTTATTTATTTATTTGCATTTGTTTAACCAGGATAGTCCATTGGGCTCAAAGAACCTGTTTTCAATGGAGTCCTGGGGAGAAAAGCTCCACATACAGATTTATACACCATTGAGTGGCTAACCCTGACACGGCAGTAAAAACAGTATGGACATCATATAATGCTTCTGTAACCTTGTCAAAGAAATCAGCTAGGTTCAATAGACATGGCCTGCCTTTAACTAATTCAAAATTAATAGGCTCAGTAGATTGGAGGTTGTCTATGTCATTGTTAATTAGTTAGCAGACCTGCAAACACAGCTACAAACAAGTTTCACTAAACTTTCCCACTGGGCATTTTCCAATAAGCTGCTACTCCACCCAGCTAAAAATGAATGTAATGCACTTTACAACCACAACTCACCCCAAAACAGCCAGCTTCTGCATCATACTGCTTAAATAGACTATGGGTAACATGATTCCCAATGACAACCCTTACAGACACCATTACTACTAAAGTTATCTACCAGCTTAAGTTATGTTATATACTATCTGCAGTAGCCTTGACAGCAACTGCTAAAAATGTTCTACTACCCAAGCTTGAATAGGTCTTCCCTTACTGTCACTGAATTCATCTTGCAATGCACAAAGAATCAAAATTACAGAAAACAAGTCTCATATCTGCTTTCTTGGTAAACTCCAAAAACCTGCCAATGCCGTCTTATTAATCAGCTACATTGGCTACCTGTACCTAACAGGACTTTATATCTCTTCAACTGCTTCCAAAGTACTAAAACTAGCCTACTTTCCACCTCTAAGAAATAAATTAAGATTCAGGGAACAAACCTAATCACTAAGAAGCTCTCAACATAATGATAGTACATTTCTCAGACCATCCTTCAAAAGTAGAATAGGAGAAAAAGCGTTTTCCTGACCAGGACCTGCTACTGGAATCATTTGTCTGGTGCATTCAAATCATTAGCCACTCTATAGGACTTTAAAAAGACTGTAAAAAATATCTTGTAGAGGAAATTAGTTGCAAATGCTATAGGCACAATGGATAACAATCTACCAATGGATAACAATCTACCAACTTTTCTCATCCGTGTTTCTGACTATTAATGTTGTATATACCTCATACCACTTTATGATGTAATGACTTTCTATAAGCTTATGCCTTATGTATTGTCCTCATTTTACTTAAGTATAGCTGCCTTTGGGCTGTATACCTGATATTATATGCTCTTTATAATGCAAATAAGTTCTGTTTATTTTACATTCCCAGAGGTATTTGTATCTAAATGCCCCCAATACCTGAAAAAAGATACCCTCTTAAATATCTGTATCAGACACAGTGCAAGTTCAGATATTTTAATCTTTCATAATAACTAATTCTCATAATAACTTAAACTTTCACACCCATGGATGTCTTTGGTATATTTCTACTGTCAAAAGAAATGAGGTGAAGATGGGTGACTGAATCAACTTAGTTCAAGTATAAAACTCCAAAATAAGGCTCCAAACAAATAGCGTAGTAACTTTATTAAACGCTTTCGTCGAATGACTTCTTCAGAAAACTCTTACAAAATGCTAATGCCCAATAAATACTTCAGCGAGAAACAATTATTCCATTATGCAATAGTTCAATAACCCAATTAAAAACTAATTAAGCAAAAACGAGGGGTGGCAATGGGTTCCCCTACAGCACCGGCATATGCTAATTTAGTTATGACCTGGTGGGAAAGGGTACATCTAGATAAACTAAGAAACATTTTTCATATTTCCTTTTATTGTCGTTTCATGGACGATTTGTTTTTTATTTTGGAGGGGAACAAAGACACAGTAAACTCTTTTGTCTCTGAAATAAATTCCACA
Source organism: Protopterus annectens (assembly GCF_019279795.1). Lineage (NCBI taxonomy): Eukaryota > Metazoa > Chordata > Ceratodontiformes > Protopteridae > Protopterus > Protopterus annectens. The sequence continues at coordinate 972,634,123 of NC_056739.1, forward strand.
GTCGATTTTTTAAAATTTACCATTGGAGATAGTGGATTAATGGTTAGTTTTTTGGACATACAACTGTGGTGGGACATTATTGAACATAGGTTCCACAGTCGTATATATCGAAAAAATACTTTTACAAATAGTTACCTTCATTATAGAAGTGGACATTGTAAACATACAATTAAAAACATTCCCAAAGGACAATTAGTCAGGGCTTGTCGGATGACGTCCAGAGACTGTGATCTTATTTCAGAATTTGGATTTATTACTAAGCTTTTTATTGATAGGGGCTATGACGAATCATTATTGAATAATATTGTGTATGAGATTGGGAATAAAAGATTGACACAGTATCAAGCTATTTTAAATATGGTTGATTTTAAAGATGTTACTTTTTTAGCTAAAAAGAATGATAATGATTCAGGGAACAATGAGCTGGTATGCTCACTCGATCTTAGTATAAATAGCCCCGATATCAGACGTCTAATAGAAAACAATTGGAAAATAATACAAGGTAATTTAGATATGATCAATGTTTTGGGAGTTAAACCGAGATTTACTTTCAGAAACAGTTATAATTTTAAAAAGGCTTTAGAATATCACGGGAAGAATTCCATAGACATATGTTCATTTACCTGTAGAACGAAAGGTATGTTTAAATGCAATAATTGTAATATGTGTAGATTTATAGCAGTAGGTCCTTATATAGCAGTTGATACTTTTGATAAAACGCTGGAGGTTCCAAAATACGTTGATTGTAACACAAAAGGGGTTGTGTACATTGGTACCTGTACTTCTTGTCCTAGGTTCTATATAGGAATGACAACCAGAAGTTTAAAGACCCGCATTCGTGAACATCTATATTGCATCAGGAAGCACGATGAGACCAATGCTTTATATAAGCATTCTAGGGAATGCCAAAATTTCAAGAAATTTTTGTTTTCTGTCCTTGAGGTTTGCAATCTGGATTTAAGGGGTGGTGACCTTAAGAATTATATAGAACAGAGGGAGACCCTGTGGCAAATCAAATTAAGGGCAGACAAACCCCCCGGTTTAAATGATGCAATTAATATCAAATGTTTTTTGCAGGACCGTAGATTGTGTATTAATAAGAACGCTGCTATGAGTTTTTTTACTTAGAGGTAAAACTGTAGTTTTTTTTTTAAACAATCATGTTACTTAATTAGTTTTTAATTGGGTTATTGAACTATTGCATAATGGAATAATTGTTTCTTGCTGAAGTATTTATTGGGCATTAGCATTTTGTAAGAGTTTTCTGAAGAAGTCATTCGATGAAAGCGTTTAATAAAGTTACTACGCTATTTGTTTGGAGCCTTATTTTGGAGTTTTATACTTGAACTAAGTTGATTCAGTCACCCATCTTCACCTCATTTCTTTTGTTGGTCGAAGTGGTGGTTGTTTTTTTATCAGTTATATTTCTACTGTAGTCTTTCCACTTTTTTATGCTACTTTTCTTATAAGGTTTCCTTATTTTATTCCTTTCTTTAGTTCATTGTCCAAACATTTATGTTTCTTAATAACTACAAAAATAACACTACACTTACTGAAAGTAAATGTGAACTTCAAAACAAAGATGTGGAGTCAAAATATTCCTGAAAATGTCCGAAAACCTTTTCCTCGCCTGACCACATAAAAGAACACCATCAATAAATCTCAAATATTTTAACAAAAAAATGAAAAAAAAACTACTATCATATAAACATGAATATAATTTTTCTCAATTATGAAAGGAGTTTCACATCAATAGTAAAAGAAGTTGTATGCAACAACAGTATAGTTAAGGGACAGGTAAGAGTGAATAGGTTGTACAGTACTCAGTAGAAAATTTTAAGAGCGCATTGTTATCCCTAAATAGTAATTTTTTGGAGAGGGGTTATCCTGTGCAACTGATTATTAATTAATTAATGAGGTTAGAGAAAAGATGGATGACCTTTACAGGCCCTTACAAATTTGAAGGAGACTGATAGAAGAATAATAGAGAAAGACAAAGGGTACATAATGGGAATGATGTTAAGTTATACTTTGCATATTTTATAAATCAATAGTATCATTAATAATAACTGTGGCATTTTAGGGAGGATCCCCTAGTTAAACTGGTATAGAAGCTCTGTTTTTTTATAAATAAGCAAAGTAGAAGTATAAAGGGCAAATTTGAAAGGGGTAATGGTTCAGATAGATGAAGTACTATGCAAGCCAAGGGAACATTTTCATTTAATATGTGTAATAATTATAGATTTGTTGCAGTTTGTCCATCTTTTTATTGCATAAATACAGAAAGAAGCTACGCACCACCAAAATATTGTGATTGTACTATGAATAATGTTGTGTATGTTGCTAAATACAGTGCATGCCAATCATTTTATATTGGCAGAATCACTAAGAAATTGAATGTTAGGATTTATAAGCATTATCATGTTATAATGAAGAGGAATATGAAGAATGCATTGTACAAACACACTGTGAAATGAAAATATTTTAAGAGGTTTGTTTTTTTATCTTATTGATTCAACAGAACTTGACATTAGGAAAAGAGATGCTGTACATTTCTTAGATATAAATAAATATGAATGGCAGACAGAACTGAATGCAATGAATGGAGGAGGAATGATTAAGCATATTAATTTTAAAAGCTTTAAAGAAACAAATTTTAAATAAAAATATAAGTGGTTCTAATTAATGTAATTAACATCAAGGAGGATATAACGTTTTTTAAATATTTTATATGTTTTTATTTAATATTTTAGCAGTAATAGTATGAATATTTAATCTAGTGACCTTAAGGGTCTTTAATTGGATGGTAACTGCTATGTCATTCAAATGTATTAATTTCTGTAAAATGTAGATATTTCAAGAGTCTGATGAAGTTAACTTGTAATGACAAAAGTGTGTACTCTGTGCGAATAAAGTTTTGTGATTTTTTAACTGATTTTTTTTATTTGATTTATTTATTATTTTAGTGTTTTATTTTCTGCTCTGATGTCCTATTCTGTATTTCATTTTACACTGCTTAACTGGAAAATTAAACTGTCTACTTTCTGACGATTTGTATATGACTCTCTCTGTGGCATGAGCAGTTAGTATATAGGTCTGTAGAATGTAGACTGAGGTAGTCAGGTGTTCAAATCCAGTAGTGTGTACACAATATGAGTGTGTCAGAAAAAGAAAATGTAGACAGGACAGACTTATTTAATGGATATGATTGCTGTAGAATTCTACTTGAGGGTTACATTTACATAGGGAGAGGGTATTGATCCATTAAGTGTTGCAACTCCCTTTTGCTGGGGGCAATGTGTATTCCAACATGATGGTCAGTTTATCCCTTCAAAAGTGTGTCTTCTGACAACTACAATATGACTTCTGCCATGTTGTAATCAGTTACTGTACTGATCTGGAAAATGTTGACTTGGGTAGACAAGTGTTTGAATCCAGTAATGTGGAAATTGTATTAATGTGTTCAAAACTGAATGGTAACAGGCAGAAATGTCATACTCAACATATGAGATATGTACAGTTCTACTTAGTGATAACACTTGCACAGGTGTAGGGTTTTGAACCTCCAGGTGGTTCACTCCCTGTTAATGGAGTCCATGTGCATTCAAACACAATGCTCCTGTTCTGACAACTGTGTTGTGAGTTTTTTTATGGTGTAATCAGCTACTGCTCATGTCTACATACTGTGGTTTACATGGGCATGGCTCCATATCTAGTATTGTCTACCTTGTGCATGTAACAAACAAGAAAAAAATGGTGACATACTGGAATGGCTTCCTCAACAGATGTGATGTGTGACGTGTGTGTGTGTGTGTGTGTGTGTGTGTGTGTGTGTGTGTGTGTGTGTGTGTGTGTATATATATATATATATATGTATATATAGAGAGAGAGAGAGACAGATAGACAGATAGATAGATAGATAGATAGATAGATAGATAGATAGATAGATAGATAGATAGATAGATAGATTTTTTGGATAGGTGTGATTTTGATCCCCTAAGGCTGTTTTTCTTTATAAGCATGCCCAGTTTCAGTTTAATGATGTATATCTTACATCTTCTGTTGCACAACTGTTAGCACAAAGCAGCATTAGTAATCAGTGATGGGAATAATTGTAATTTTTCATCATGTGACAAAAGCTGCTGAGAACTTGCCTTCAGCTACATGGCGGTGCTGACTGCCATGCAACAGAAGTTAAATAAAATGCCTGGATGGCAACAGTGTTATAGTCCTGTCTACAAATTTATTAAATCTTAGCTCTCACAGCTTCTACAGTTCACTGTCATTCTAATGTGGTACTGCAACTGCCTATGAGGAATGAGTGTTGTGATCCAACAATAACTGTTGTCTGGTGCATAATGCTCTATTCTCTGGTCCATTTCCGATAATGTTTTCACACATCCTTCAGGTGTGTATTTTCTTACTAGTGTTGCATGAATTGTTGTGTAGCAGCATTAGTTAATACACATGTCACTGACAGTGCATTGGGTAGGCAGGATTTCTAGACCCATCTGATATACACTGACTTAGTATATGTAACAATTTTCTATAGATAACAATGACAATACACAGATGTGTTGTGATTAATTCTCCTTGGATATGGTCCTTTCATTGCTGTTCTTGCGCTGACATTTAACCATGGCCATATTCATTCAGAGACTTATTTAAATGATGAACTTCCTCCATTATGTGTGATTTCTGGCAAGAGTACCATCATAGCACATTTCATGACATGTCCCACATCTCCTAGGTATATACATCTCACCTGTTTTGATTCCCAAAGCTGTTCCAGTTTATCAAATTTTCCATCATAACAATATTTGTGTTTCAATGATATATCCTTAAGGACTGCAGTCACTAATTAATGGTATTTTCTGTGGCGCACTTCCTACCCCTCACAATATGCATTCTACTGCCACAACTGTTATTGCATCCACTTTCACAACTTGTTGGAAAAATATGCACTAATTTTCCATAAGTATGTGCATTTGTCTACACATTTATTTCTGTTTGTCCAGTGTTCCAGAATTGGAAGTTTGAGATGTACTTGTGTGGAGTTCAGTAGCTCTTACATATAACAGTTTTTCCTCCTGACCATTTACTGACTGTTTGTTAATAAGAATGGCAATTCCAGTAAAGTTCAACATGTCTATGAATTCACTCAATGTACTGTACAACTGCATCAATCTTATTGCCCATTTGCTGCTAGGCTTTCTCTTGCTCAGGTATTCCTGATTTATCTATATGATGCTGTGGAGTGTGAGAACACTCATTTCTGAATCTTTGGTTTGTAGTGCATACTGTTTTGCTTACAACATGCACACATATATTATCATGCACTTGTTTACCACAATGTGATCATGAACCTGTGCTGTGAACTCAAAGTGAGGCTCATCATCATGCTTTGAACCTTGGCTTCCTGCATATTTGATTGACAGTGTTGCTCATTGTGCTGACAAGGATGATTGTGTTAGATTACGCACAACATGTACATGATGCTAATGAATCCCTGGGACCATCTTATCAAGAGCATATTTTTACCTGGTTGCTCTAATTTATTGATCAGTGTTTTTTTCTTGACCCTATAAAAGGCTGAAGTTAAGTCTATATAAATTACATCATAGTACATTTTTTCATTTTTAGCTAGCATTATATCATTACAGAACATCATATTACAGAGAATGATAGATCTATTTTCAACATGTGCATATTTATATATGATTTAATATCCCAAGCTCTTCATTTATGATAACAGATTATCCAAAATAACAATCTACATCATGTTTCTGCAATTACAAAGTAAACTTATGGGTCTATATGTCTCTGGATTTGTCGTATGCCCCTTTCTACTAAAGATGGATTAAATGAGTGTATGTCTCAAATCTTGAGGCATTTCCCTTTATTTAAATGACAGTGAATAGCAGATACAATAGTACTGTAAACTTCACAACCTCCATCATCCTCACCTGAGAGCAAGGGCAAACCAAGGGAAAATAATACCTATAGAGACCAAGGTGTGTGTAACACTTAGAATATTAGCAACAGGAACCTTTTAGTGACCCACAAGAGACATGATGTGGGTGTCACAAGCATCAGTATTCAGGATCCTACAACAGTTCCTGAATGCTATGCTACAGCATGCTGGTGACTATATATATTTATATATATATATTTACCCCTCCCCTGAGGACAGAGCTAGAACTATGCAGGAGTTCTATCTAATAGCACACGTCCCTGAAGTCTTGGGTGCCATAGACTGCACACACATTGAGATCAATGCACCACCCAGGGAACAGGGAAGGGTTTACATCAACAGAAAGGGGGTTCCACTCCATCATTAACTGCCAGGTCAGGTGTATTGCTAGGGGTATCATCCTTAATGTGTGTGCTGGCAACTTCATCAATTACCATGACTCTCATATTTGACACACCTCACAGCTCTACCAGAGGTTTTCCAGGCTTGATGTCCCACAGCGACATTTACTGGGAGATGCAGGGTATGTATTCGAACCACTGGTGATGATGCCCATCATAAGTGCACAACCACCCACAGAGGAATGCTATAATAAGGCATATACTCAAACAAGAAATATCATAGAGTGTGTATTTAGGCTGTTGAACTTGTGCCAAAATTATCACAACCTCTGCTATCCAACACAATATCTTCCTGTAAAAACAGCTGCAGCAGGAAGAAGCAAACATTCCACTACCACTGACATGGTCACCATATCCACACGCAAGTGACAAGTCATAGGGGGAGTCCCCAGCTGCCATGGGTGTAGGTAGATATTGGCATGCACAATATGCCCTCACCCTGGCCAAGAGTCAAACAATAGCACACATGCTCACCACCTAAGGGGTACACCTTTTATCCTATACACATATATAGAGAGTAAAATTGATGCCAGGCAACATTCACAACCTTTACTTACCCATGTAATGGCTGTGTACTGCTAGCATCAGACAGAATCAGCCCCGAATGATGACAGTTGTAACTGCAGGATTATCAAGGTAAGTGTTGAACCTGTAAGAGAAAACTAAGTGTTTAAAATCATGAATGAATGGCAGAGACTTGCATAATGTTACCTGTAAATGTACCTAAGTAGAATGTATATGAGCTGTACAGCAATGACATCAATATGTGATATGACTGACTTCTGTAATATATATTTATGCAGTTTAACAACTAGCATACCTCATGCGTCTAAACAAAGCAATCCAAAGTCTGCTTATCCCTAAATTCTCAGAAGTGGATCAATAAGCATGAATGGTGTGTCAATGATTCCATGGTAGCAATCACAACACTAAAATATTGTAAGAAAACTGAAAAAAATCCAGATTATATCACCAGTGCATATCTAAGCACTCATTTAGCTATCTACCCCATGCATCAGACATATACATATGTAACCCTGAATCCAAAAGACAGAAATAATGTGAAGCCGTAGTTATCATCATTTGTACAGGATGGGAGTGGGGATAGGTTTGGAGGCAGGAGGCCAAGTCTGACACTGAAGTAGTGAGTGTATGTGAGTAAGAAAGACAGGCAGGTTGGAATGTAGATAATATCAAAAGTCCACTAAGACAGGATGACCTGCAACCCTCATTAATGCCTCATGTAGCTGTTATGTGTGAGGGTCTGTATGGGTACTCAACATGAAATGTGTGTGAGTGTCTGCATAAACACAGCCAAGCTCTGTGCTAGCACTACATCTTGGTATGTTGGACAGGTGTGAGCCATGCATGGTAGAGGTAACAGGTCATCGTTGTTGCCCCTGACCATGAAAACTGGCTTCAGGAGTTGCAATGGCATGCGCACAGCCCTGATCACATGTGCTGGTGCTATCTGAATGTGAGTAATGTCTACTGGATGAGCTCTCCTCACAAATATGCCCAGGTTCATGACCCCATGGCCTACTGTGTCTGGGTGTGGACATCTCAACCACTGACTGAGCAGTGGAGGTAGTGCCACTATGAGAGCCGGATCAAGCTAACACCAGATGGTGTTGCAGCCCTACCACCACTTGCATGCTGTCCTGTTCCTGGCAGACTTCCATCACAGACACTGCCCATTCCAATGTTGCATTCATCCAATCCATTGACTTGGCCACACAGTGGAGGCAGACATGCACATCAAATTGTGCCACATCTAGAACACTGAGCATATCCTTGGAGGTCATAGTGGAACATGCCTGTGCCTCCATGATGGCCCTATACATACATCAAGTGGATGTAATGGCACAAGAGCATCAGCTGGAGGAAGGACAAAAAGCCTCCTCTGAACATCCGTCCTACCCATTCTGTTTAGCACCCTAGCCACATTCTGGTCACTCCCAGAGTTAACTGGCACTGAAACTGCAGTAACCACACTACCCTTATTACATTTATCACTCTCAACCTGCCCACTGTCTGAGGGCTGAGTGGAATGGGTATGCATAGGCATAATGACTGTGTCTGAAGGAAATATAGGGGATGTGTAAATGACATCCTCAGTGGTGTCAGACTAAACCTCTGCACCCCCTAACTGTGCTTCCATTTGGCCACCATCATCGCCATTGGAGCCTACCAATACTCCACTATCAGGTGGTAGGAGTCCTACATTTCCATTGTCAGTGTGATAATAAGCAACAAATACAAGAATGAAACTACTGCTACTCTAAATATTAACCCAAAATACCCGAACAAAAATTAACACTGGTTACACATTTGCAGATGCTACAGGAATACAGACAATCATCACAACATCCTCACACATACAGATAATATATCTAAATAATGCATAGTAATAAGTAAAGAAACATTTTTTTCACTATGTGCAAATGTCTTAACACTTTGCAGGGAGGATGGGCTTGGAAGGAATGAAGCAATGAAGGTGTGGCCATTAAGCATCACAATGTGAATAACACACGGAGATTGAATAAACAATTGGCTATATGCCCTGAAACTTGTCTGAGACATCCATCTACGCCAATGTCTATTGGCCTACTCTTTTGTATAACTATGAATTATCAGTATGTACAGATATAAAACGTGTCACAAGCAGTAGCAGCAAAATTATATTTTGGTCTGTAAGACAATATAATGTTGGCGTAGGTATGTCTATCTGAAATCTGCTCCTGGGACACACTTGTTTCCTCCCAGCCACATCAGCACCAACATCAATCACATGATGCAAAGGCTTCCCTGAGCTATCTGGATCCCTGTCTGTGGACAGGAACTCCTCATTTTGTGTCAGTGGTGACTTGGTAGCAGGAACACTAACTGTAGCTAGCTGTTCTTGGGCAACTGCAGCCACCCTCTATATGCCAAAGAAAACATGTCAGTGGACCGTTGCCACACCTGATCATAATTGCAGCTATGACCACCAACTTCATTGACATCAGTAACTACCTGGTTCCACATATCCTTTCTGCCAGTCATATCCCCTGGCATCTCTCAAGGTTGAACGCTCCATTGCTCTTCAGCTTCATTAAAAGTGGGTTTTTATGGAATTACTGGCTTGAGTGCCATAATCCTATGTGACATAAAACAGAAAAGGACAAAACCCATTAACAATACATAACTAATGTATTTTTTTTTAAAAATGATCACACCGTGCGCCCACTGTCAACATAAAGCACTTGAAACAAACTTCTTATTTAAGACAACAGAATGGTAGGTTGCAGCCCCCCCCCCCCACAATCTTCCAAAATCAATGTAAATGTCTGAACAAAAATCCCCATTCTGTCAACATTGCTATACTGAAGAATGCAATAATGTCATTGATTACTGGGTGACAGTTATTGCTAAATAGTCAAGACTGAAAATTAGGAATGCCAGTCAATTTTCAAACTGTGCCTATCACAGCTGTGGAGGTTGCCCTGGGACATCTAAGAAGTCTAACACCACCATCAGCCACATGTACAACCCCTTGCATTGAATGGAAAATGTATTTACGTTCTCTGTAATTCCATGTGAAATTGCAAAAGCAAATGGGAAGAACATAGTAGTGTTGTAAACATAACACATAACCTGTGTATCTCAAAAATGTAAAGCCCTGCAAAAACTGCCTATGCCAACAGTAAAGTATAAGAAGTGCATACAGATCAATCTTCATTTTTCTACTGGCTATATAAATAGATTTCTAAAAGTTACAGTGTAAATGTCCTTGAATAACAAAAGTGCTTCTCTGCAAAGAAATCTTCTTCAAAGGAGTACCAATCTTCTGTTTTGTCTGAAAGAAGTCTCCTCACCTTCAACTTCCCCAGCTACACAGTTACCTTATTGTAGTGTAGATTCAGCCCTTTGGGCATTGTGAAGATGCAAAAGATGTGTGAACTCATTAGAGTTGCTGAATACTCTACACCATTGTTAGGTGCTAATGGCTTGCAACTGTGAATGACTGGTGTGAGTGAAAGAAATCACCACAACAATTCAGACACCCTTCCTTGCAGTGGATGTGTCAGTGAGATTACACTTATAATATGTGGAACTAATGTCAGTGAGCTTTTAAATAAAGTTAAACACCACACATATAATTTTTTTTGGCCATAATAGCGTAAGTATTCTGCCTTTGCTGAAAATTGTTGGATCACTGTTATGTATTTGTGTCACACCTTGAAAGAGAAATAGCAGGAAATGCACTAAAGATTGCATGTCTGATAGTAAAACAGAGTTATGGGAAGAATAACCAGAATACAAGGAGAAGATAGAGCTGCATTTTTGCAAACATATTCATAAATAATTGTGTGATCACACATTGCACTAAATATATTGGCCACATATGTGCAACCAACTGAGAATGTCCAACTGTAATAACTGTTAACACTGGATATGAAATGTGACTTGTATGTGCAACCAACTGAGAATGTCCATCTGTAATAACTGTTAATGCTGGATATGAAATGCAACTTGCCAGCATGCACATGATTTAATGTGTGTTGCAAAACTGTGTCAGTGGCAAAGAGAGATAACCCACTACAACTATGTTATGTAAGTGATACTCTGATGGTTCAGCCAATTGTTTAACTTTTTGTTTCCCTTTTTTTTCCTTTTTATTCATTTATTTATTTATTTTCATTTGTGCAGTGCATGCCATAGTGTAAACATGGTTAGCTACTTATAAAGTGGAAATTTAATTTCAGTTGCCTTATAGAGCTCACATATGCTTAGCACCATTGTGTGGTGGTCAGCATTATTGATGGTAATGGCTGCATAAATTCCATCTATTAGCTTACTGTCTATGGAACAAGGTATAAATACACTGAGCTAAAAAAAGAGAGAACAGAGGTAAAGTAGGGTTTAAGTCCCACAGCAGACACTCTTAGTGAGGAAGCATTATGAGTATTTACACAAGTAATATATGTGCATTATTGCCTTTTACATGTGCACATTGCCCACCTATGCACAAACATGGTTCAGTACTTAGGGAAAAAAGTGATACATTTAATTTGGTTTGCCTTACTTTGCACGAACAAGCTAGGCAGCGATGTGCAGATGTCAACAGTCTGGACAGTACTGAGTGTGGAAAATACACCTGCTGCCTAGCTTTCCCATGACACCAAGTATAAGTGCAGCGAGTTCATGGTCAGAACACAGGTGAGCCGTCATTCAAATCCAGCACATTTCACTTTTTAGTAAATGTGTCCCACTGTAATTTTTCTCAAAACTCTGATTATAAAGGTAATACTACATACCAATAGTTATGTACAGCAGGTTGATTTACAACAGGTATCATTACTGCTTGCATACTCATACTTTTGCAGGTGTCATACCTATCATCTGTGTAACTGGTTTAGCATGGCAACGATGATTATGTAATAACAAATGCAGCTGAATATCTCTCATAGACACAGTAGTTTACTGACAATTATCTACACCCCTCTGTAACCCAAGTATAACTGCAAGACAGAATGCATTGTGTGGTATGTATCATAACTCCAAATTCTATTACTAAAATCATGCAAGTCTAGCCATTTTCTATATATGGTCAGACAGTAGTCCTGCATCCCACCGGAGAAAGTGACCACACAGGATTAATTGAAGTATAGTACCATTCGCTCTTCAAGTTGTATATCAGTAATGATCATGGTTGGCAAAAACTTCTTCTGTGAAAATGAGGAATAATCACCTATGTGGAAATGTATGCATTATCTTTTACATAGGTTTGAATCCCGCATTGTACAAATTACTTTTAGCAGTGAGTAGACCCTCACAAAACATGTGTCAAGTCATCCCATTGATCCGTTCAAAGTCATAGCTTAAAAGCCAGGTCATTTAGCATTTTAATGTTGAATAATGGAGAAAGTGTGACTAGGTATAGCAGCATACATGCCATATTTCAATGCCAAATGTCACAGCATCAATGCTGTTTCATAAATTCCCTTCCTATTTAGTTGGCAATTTTTGTCTTTGCTTACCATTGTGCAAATGTAGTTAGCATAGTTGTGCGCATTTATTCACAAGCTGTAAAATGTGACATCACAAACTGGAAAACTTTACAACTGTTGTTGAAGGACCTTTGCAGACATGGCAGAAGATGGGAAGGATGGTGCTAAATTCAGGGCACAGAGGTGGGGTGGGAGGAGTCAAAAATATTTGTTGCATTTCCCATGAAGTGCTACAGTTGTAGGCTGCTGCAGGGGGACTATACTGACTCTCAGTAGAAGGTTGAGACTTCGCACTGCCTAGTGCAACTGGCATCCTTCACATTGGGGAGCAATGTAGGCACTACTGCATAGACCTTAGGAGGAGCAAACAGGCACAACTTGATGAGTGGCTGGAAGACTTTTGAACTGATGACACCCTCCAGTTTTGTAAGTATACAGATCAAGCAGCTTGAAATTATATGAAATACTGTACATCGTCAAGACTGGTATACATAATACTTTCATGTCTCTTCTTGTGTCATTCTTTATTTTACAGCTGCAGAGGAAATCTTGGTGAACAGGGAGGCACATGATGAGAACTAGGAGCAATTCAGAGGTAAGAGGTATATCTGCAGTACAACTGACCCTGATTATACTAAATATATTGTGATTCTATAGATCATTATCAACTGCAGCATTCATATCTTAACACTAACCACAACAGCAAGCATGTGTGCTTTCTTCTGTAGCTCTTGGTAATTGTATTAGGCAAGTGTAACACTGTATTTAGATTATGTGGATTGAATTCCACAAATAATCTACAGATTCACATTCAACAAGTATCATTTTTACATTTGGAATGTAGTGATATTGGCTTTAATGTCATGTAGTTAAATTAACCTGTAGTATCTTTAAAAGCATATATGGAGTATGTGCATATTCCATGGATTATGTGTAACAATTCACAATCTTTTTGGAGGGGATTGTGAAAGCTTTATAGCTACTATAATAAAAAAGGATATTTATTGTAATAAAGCATGAATGTGACATGTCATGGTCCTAATAATCTCTTTCCTTTTTTGTCTCACTCCAGCCCTTATCTCTCTTTTTTTCTATTTTTTTTTGTGGGTTACCTGGAATCACACTAGTCTGATGTCATACCTTTCTGCCAACAAACCAAATGCATTTCAGCACAGTGAGGTGGGCCAACTGTTGTGGCTTGGCCTGTCAACCCTGCACTAATGCCACATCAACATCCAACATCTCTGGGACACAACATGGCAGAACTGTCTCCACAGCTCCTACACTACCAGACCAATCCACATTCAGGTAGCATTGCCCAGCTGGTGGTGCAATGGTACCCTCTGAGAGTACTGGTGGAGGTGGTGATTTTGTCACCCACCAAGAGCTGCAAGGAATGGTATGTGATCTAACAGAGACTTACCTTGGTGCCTGCATCAGCCAACTGGAGAGGTTGATCATTAAAATTGAAAAGAGACTCCTACATCAAGCAGGCTCACAGGAAACTGAGGAAGTGGGCAGTGATGACAATACTATGGGTGAGGACAAGATTCTTACTGTCCCTATGTTTGATGAGTATGTGCCTCCAATATCCCCTACCTAGCTCCAGTCATGGTATCCCCCAACCTTTTGTGTCCATCACCATCCCGGTGTCTGTCTTGTTTGCCCTGTTTGTCTGCACCTGGTTCCTCATCTACCCAACATACTTGACCCTCTCATTCCTATGTTCCTTCCCAACATTCATCTAATTTTGAAATGCAAAAAAAAAAAAAAGAAAAAAAGGCAACTGTCCCACAAAAATATGTCCCTTAAATAGCTCTCCAGTTGGCGAAACAATATCACTGTGTTGTTGTCATCCATCAATTTTTGTCTACATGTGCACATTACTGTGTTAAGACATGGATATCTATGGTTCTTTCCTAATTCCCTCCTGCAAATTCCTTTATTACTCCTCCTTTGTTCTTCCCTCTGTTTACCCTCCCCCAATTTCATCACTTTCTTAACAACCCCATTATTCGCATGTTTAATCCAGTAAAAAAATAGAATCACACACAACACACATGGCCAGGAATGGTCCATAAAAAGCCTTCACTTTTTGCCCTCTGCATTTGCGTGGAGTTTTCATTGTTTTCCACTGCCAAGTGGTGGTAAATGGCTGTTCATGTCTTATGGCAAAACCTGGTGAATTTTTGTAATTGGCTGCACTAGTCCAGTTATCTTCATGCAAAGATGCTTAAACATGCTGCACTATAGGAATACAGAGTTAAGGCAGAGTAAAGGCACTACTTTGACACACTTTGAAAGTTCTATACACTGCTGGAGGTAAAAAAGTGTAACTTCTATGTGAATTGTTGACACAAATACTTTAAATGAAGATTTTTGTTTGCCCATAGCATCAGGAGTTCAGTTCCAGATGCATCTTACATCAGTTTTAGTATGATGTGATAAGTATATGACATGATTAATCACCCACATCTTAACATTTGCCACAGTTATATATTTTCAAAAACAGTATTTGAACTGAAATCCATCCCCACAACTATAAGATATTTATCCAACTTTGTTCTGCTTGTCATAAGCCTGTTGTCCCTCTCTTAACCCTTCTTTACCCCTATATCTGTCATTTCATGCTATAGACCATGGCAGGTTAATAATGAAAACACACCAAAAACATGTCCATGAATGTTCCATTACATCAAACATTGTTATGTGTATATCCATATCTCCTTGCATTTACCCATTCACTCCCACCCCCTTTACTTGTGTGCATGGCTGATGGAGGTAAATATCATCTAATTGCTTCTATATACTGTCATGACTCTGCTGATGGATAATACAAATGTGTTATCTTGATTCAATATGTGATTAGTGGTTCAGTAGTGTGCAGGGCTTCAAAATCTGCTGAAGGATTCCTTTTGTGTCATGTTCAGGTGATGATGGAAGAAATGTTCATCTAATATGATGTGGAAACTGTCTTTACTGTGAAGAAGCATATTGCACACACTTTTCAGCTCCATTTTGTTTTCTGTTTTAAGAAATCTGCTTGGCCTGGTATTTTTGTTCTGTTTGAGAGATGGACACTTAAATTAGCCAAACTGCACATTTCATATGCTTTTTCAGTGGTTAAATTGCTTGAGTGATACTTAAATGCATAGTGAATTTCTGGGCCTTTTGTCTTTTTCTGAAAATATTTCAAGCCTGCATAAACTAAAGCACTTCTAGCGAGTCCTGCTATTCCAATCTACCCTCCCCTTCATTAACCTGCTTTTTAAACATGGTGAATTTAAGCTACCCACCCCTACTTTAAATTGAGCTCCTCCCTTTCTATACTGTTGTTGATATCCTGAATTATTATTTATTTGCCTTTCTTTGTGCTTATATTGAAAATGTGCATTTTTGCCTCTCATTGTCCGTTCTACTGATTTACTAGCTCTAAATTCATTATCTAGGTAGATGTTGGATAAAGCATTGTATTTTTATACCATAGCAAGCATTTGCTTTTACATCAAGAGGTCAATGGATTTTCTATCTAGTGAAAGTTAGCCTGGTTTGTTTAGGTTGGGGAAACACTTGAGATTTCTGCATGTAGGTTTATTGTCTGGAGGGCTTATTTATCAGCTGATCTTGTTTTTAGTGCCTTTATACCTTCTGTACAATTAAGTGGCTCTTGACTTATTTATACAAAGCAAAGTACTTTTATTGAATAATCACACATTTACATACTGTTTAAAGTAACCTGCTGCATCCTTATGAATTTGTTTGTTCTAGTATTTCACTCTAGACACTCATTTACAGTGCTTTTACATTAGGAGGACTAGGATTATTCATCTAATGGCAGTATGTGTTTACATGAGAAGCACACAAAAGGGTCTAAGTATCTTTTTGCATTTCTATTATATACTGTTACTGTACTTTAGCAGTTTAAAAAAAACTATTATCTGATGCTGCTTTAAGTAATTAATTGCACTGTATGACCTTATATCTGTTAGTTGTAAGGTTGTAGGTAGTTTGTGTGGTCTTCTTAGACTTGGGCTCCAAACCAGCTATTCTACATTAAGAAGATGTTTTTCTGCACCCTTGTGGCAGAAGTGTGCTGATGTAACAGATATAAGGTGGAGATTGCTAGTGGAAAGCTTATTGTATGCTTTTTTGATTGTTAGTTAGCATAAAACTTGTGTTGGTTTGCTCGCATTTAAGCTTCACATTTGTGTGGTGCTCATCTTTGCATAGCAGCAGTAAACAGTGACCTGTATAGATGCAAAAGCCTAACAGCTCATTCTTCCCTAAACAGCTGTCAGTGAAACCCTTCCTAGATTTCTGCTGCTCTAGGAGCAAATCAGTTGCACACTGAATAGCTTTGCCTTATTGAGCAACCTTAGCCTACACAAAGTATAGGTCCCTATTGTAGTCTCAGCACTACCAACATGGTCCTGTCAAATTAGCACATTCTCTTGCCTAATAAAGCATACAGTCCAAGCCTGCTATCATGGATGGGGAGTTTCCCATCATCTTTCTGGAATAGACTGAAAGACATGGGCATCCTGAGGCAATGTAGCAATTGCCTCATATATACTGACAAACACTTACTCCTGAAACAACTGCTTTATTTGAGAGATGTAGTTACATTATGAAATTGGAGCCCAAACTTTCACATAAGGACAGATCAAATGCCAAGCAGATTGTCAATGCACACACACACACACACACACACACACACACACACACACACACACACACACACACACACACACACACAGACACTCTCTCTCTCTCTCTTCCCACACTAAATAAGGACACAACACATAAACCTACATATGTGGAGGTAGTCACTAGTAACTTACCAAAAGATCAGAGACCTCCAAAGTGGAATCCATTTACACACATAACAATGCAAAAAAAACAGCCACAACAAGCCACAATAACACACACCAGTGTTTCAACAATAAGCCCATAAAGTGTAACACCAGAAAACCTAATGTATTGGTCATAGGTGACTTGATTGTGAGACACACGGATGTTTCCCTCACCAGGCTGGATAAGGAGCAGGTTATGGTTAGCTGCCTGTCAGGCATCAGGATCCATCAAGTCATTCAAGCACTCAAGTCACTCAAAAACAAGTACTGGTATGACTCCGTCATAGTCCATGTGGGGTTGAATGACTTAAGACATACCTCACTGGACTATATGGAAAAATAAATGACTGAGCTCTCAGATTATGTGTCACAGGCAATTATAAGCCTAGCCTTAAGTAGCATTCTAACTTCTGCAAGCCTGATGCCACAATGCAAACAAAAAATGGCTGACTTTAACAATTGGCTTAGCTTCTGGTATCAGTCCAAGGGGAATCCAATATCTGTCAGCTTGGGAAAACATGGTCGACAGGCCATGCTGCTTTGCCAGAGATGGTCTGCACCTATCTCATCTAGGCTTTCAGATACTGGCAAAGTTATTAGCCATTCCAAATGTGTCTTTTTTAAGACAGTGTCAAAATAACTAACCTCCCAATATAACAAAATCCTCTCCCGATAAACTTAAGGTACTGCTGCTTAATGCTAGGAGTCTAAACAAGAAACTGCATTCCCTGGAAGCACTCCTCACTTTGGAAGATGCTGACATCTGTGCAGTCACCAAGATATGGTTCAAAGGCATGGAAAGCACCCTGGCCATGCAAGGCTACAATGACTTCAATTCCTTTAGATCAAAAACTGAGCGTGAAAGAACCAAAGGAGAAGGAGGAGATGTATCCTTCTTCCTTAGGGATAAATACACCCTGAGACTGGTCATACTACATGACTCTCTTAAGCTATTCCATGTCCAATTAACTATAGGTAAAGCCCCCTACCACATCATAGCTAGCTATAGGTCCCCCACCATGAAACAGGAAGAGCATACTGCATACCTGGACTTACTGGAGTCACTTGCCATATAGTCCAACACCTTATTCATGGGTGATTTTAATTATTCTACCATCAACTGGGAAACATACATAATCACAAACATGCTGAGTCAGAGATTCTTTGACTTTGTCAATGCAAATTCTCTGGAACAGCTAGCCAGCACACTCACAACAGGCTCAAATGTCCTGGACATAGTATTTACTAACATGGGAGAGCACTGCATCCCCCTTCCTGTGTGATGTCTTTCCTGGTAAGATCAGACCATAAATCAGTCTTGTTCAATGTAATTATAAGACCAGATACCCCCTCAAGCTCAAAATGCTTAATAATTTTTCAAAGACAAATTACATCCTACTAAGTGATGGTATAAGCAGCTTCAAACCCCCCTCAAATGCAGATAACATGGACTCTTGTGCAGAGGTGTAAACCAATGCTCTGTATACCCACTTAAGCACTTGTATAGAATCAGCTGTACCTGACCAAATTAAAACCAGGTCTTGTCAAAAAAAAAAAACAACCCACCCTGGTAAACCCCTAGTATAAACAGGCTACACAACAAAATTAAGGCACTAATGTCCAAGAATAAGAGAGAACTGGCTCAGCAGAGGAAGAAATCCCTCTCTAGCCTAAACAAACAAATTAGAGATCCTGTCAAGTCCTCCAAAGCTAATTACAAAGAAAAATAGCCTCCCTAGCTAAGGATAATCACAAGACATTCTTTAACTATGTCTGAAATCTAAAAGGGAATACCCAGCTATGTGCTGACCCAGTTATTGGTGGCACCACCCATACTCAACTGGAGGTAATAACCGACTTTCTAGATGACAGATCTGGAGCAAATTTCACCCCCCTGTCCCCTCTAGTCATCCCCCAAAGTATACCTGCTACCATTCCACATCCTATTATCTCAGGAAAGCAGGTCATCTCGGCACTCCCCAAGGCCAAAATAACATAATATCAATGGGACCAGACAACATCCCAGGTTGCCTTTTAAACTGTTTAAAACATGACCTAGCAGACCCACTTGGATCTCTGTTTAACTACCGACTGAGAACTGGTTATGTTCTGACAGAATGGAGGACAGCAACAGTAATCTGTCTGCACAAAGGAGGACCATCAAATGACCCTGGCAATTATAGGCCCATAACTTGATCTGCAAGGCCATGGAAATAATCATTATGGACCTTATTAACAAGGACATAGGTAATCTCCAAACTCTTGACTCAACCCATTTCAGATTCATTTAAGGTAGATCATGCCTGTTAAACATGGTTGACGTCTTTGAGAAAGTCATTAAGGCCCTGGATGAGGGAGAGACAGTGCATATCACACATCTTGACCTAGCCAAGGCATTTTATACAATCTCCCACACAGGTATTATAGAAAAACTCTTCCATTCAGGAATTAACCCCTATATTACCAGATGGGTAGCAAACTAGCTCACCAACAGGACGCATACTATCAAAGTGGGTGTCTTCACCTCTAGCAAACTACTGGTCACCGATTGCATACCACAGGACTCTGTGCTCAGGTTGATAGCAATCTTAACTTTGACCACCATGCATCCACAGTAGTAAGGAAATCCTACTATGTGGCACATCTTATAAGCAAAGGAATTACATCTAGACCTAAGGATGTTCTAATTATATTATACTCAGTCCTCATTAGACCAGTAATTGAGTACAATGCTCCCTTTTGATGTACCTGACCAGACACCTGCAACAATTGGAGAGACCACAGAAGTTTCTCACCAAGAAATAACAGGGTACACCAAGCAAGTCTTACGCAGAAAGACTAAAAGCCCCATCAAGCCCCATCACTGTATTTTGTCTCCTACAGGTTGCTAAGGGGTAACCCGTGCCTGGCTTACAGGGCAGTCTTTGACCTGGACCTGATGGAAATGCTACACATTCATAAATCAAACTGCAGGAGGGTGACTCACTCTAGGTATTTTAACCTAGCCTCTGACATGAACAGATCATGCTGGAGAGATTGATACAGCTCCCAGAAACTGACACTTCTCTAGAACAAGCTTCCAATTCACGTGAAACAGAACCCCTCCCTAATTCTCTTCAAATGCATCCTACATCAATAGATGGGTGACAGTAAATTCACTCTTGGGGTGGTGCCCATGTCCCTCCTGGACAGGGGAAGTTTGCATAAACTTAGCTCTGCAAAATGCACTCACCTAACCACCAACAGATGGGGGATCTCGGGATAAATATAGCTAGGCTTGTAAGGGCTCTAAGGTCATTAGCCTAATATCTGCCTCCTATGAATCAATGAGTCGATGAAGATTGCAAAGATAAGACTACATCATGCACACCATACTAGCTGCCAACAATTTTGCCTAAAAATATTTTGCATTCCTGACACATGAAACATTCAGAATATGCAGATGTATTTTGCCATTAACCTCAATTAGGTCAGTTACTATATGTTCCTATTTTGCACACAGTTCAGCAGTGAGCACCAGTGGACACTTCTACTTCACAGATCCAAGTTGAATTCCTGCAATTCGAATCACTCATGTGCTAATGCTTTGCAATCATCTACACAAATCAGCTTCTCAGTGATGTGATTTGTGAAGATATGTATATCATGTCTAACTCTGGTTACTTGGCTGTAATCCTCTAATACATGTAAATGCATTCATAAACACAAGAGAAGAGTTGTAATGTGTGCTTCACTCAAGCACTCAAGTCAGACATACTTTCTGATATTCATGTGTGCCCTGCAGCAGTACACTTGCAAATGCTATATCAGGACTTGGGCCAATGTCAGACAGTCTCAAGAATTACAGAGCACAACTGCATTGTTGCATTTATGAGTTTATAGTGACATTGCACATTGGTCATCCATGATCATATCACATTGATATTGGCAGTAACTTGTATGAATCTGGACATACCTTCATCTGAATATGAAAACACATAACTCCATTGTTGCACTACTGCTGTTCCAAAGTGCGTGTGTGTGTGTGTGTGTGTGTGTGTGTGTGTGTGTGTGTGTGTGTGTGTGTGTGATCTACACAACATCCTGCTAAACAAGTACATCTGTCTCACTTCTGCAAAGTGCATTCATGACAGCTTATTTCCCCTAGGTTGCCAAGGTGTATTTATATGTAGTTTTGCAAAACTGCGCTCACGCAAATATATCATAAGTCCTGGCTTTGCTAACAAGTCTCATAACAGTATATGTTACGTATGACACTGATGATGTCATCTTCTATAAAGTACAATCTGACACTGATAAACTCCGATTTCTGTAGTGTCATGAACATTGATCACTGTGTTCTCTAGCTTGTGTAATTAGGTAAGTAAGGGTTTTAATCTCACATTAGTCAACTTGTGTGCATATCTATGTCTCAGTCTGTGTGTAGCCAGAAGAGCATGAGTCCAGGTCTTGCCACCCTCACTCAAATAGCATTCAGACAATACTTTTACACTGCTACATGACTCCATGGCAATTTCATTCAGACCTCCCAACATCCTCTTCTCAACATACACTAATGATGTCATCTCCTTTAAAGTACACTCTGATACTGTTAAAATCATACATCTCTGGTGGTGCTAGTCTTAAATTGTATGGAATACAGCTTCTATACCTATACAGGGGTGGTTTTCAAATCTGACCTCAATCAGTTGGTGAGTGTGTAGTTGGTGGTATATTGTGAGGGTCTATATTAGATCACCAAATGCTTAAAAAAGCGAACAGTGATTAATCAACCCTATGTAAGCGAAAGCTTACAATTTTGAACTGTCAGAACAGCGATTTTTTTCCTAGGGAAAAAAAAAATCGCTGTTCCAATAAAAAATATAAAGAAAGAAAGAAAGAAAACACACACCCCCTACTTAAATATACCAACTCTGAGACCGCATTACAGTGCAGAAAATGACAAAGTAATGATGCAGCCAAGCAAATTCTTTCCCAGGGAAAGAATTTGCATAAAAGCCCATTCGATATTTTGCCATTTCAGGCTTTTGAGTTCGACCAAGACACATTCGGTCTTCTAATAGGGAACCTGTTGTGATCATTGTAAGATATTTGAATCTCTTTTCATTTGTCTCCCACTCAGGAGGACCTTTAACATCGCCCTTGAATCCAACATCCCTTTTTCTCCCCTCTGTCCACATAACATCTTTTCTGCATAACACTGAAGATGTAATCATCTCAAAGAAGCATACACACATTGTGAAGCAGAGCCCCTCCTTGACTCTTTGCAAGCCATGTCCATAGTGCTGTATGTGTGATTGCTAATTCTTTCATGGGGTCATGCGCATGTCACATATGGACTGAGACAGTCCATATCAAATCAAACACATACACACATACCTCTACTATATGCCATCACATTCATATAAAGATTTGGGTTTAAATGGTATAATAATGGCTAGGATTTTATGTGTTCCTGGGCATTAGCCAACTAATGTCCTATGCCCTCTGAATATTGCACATGTTGTCACCCGCATGTGCTATGTTGAGGTGTGGATGCACTGTAGCCCTACAACAGTTTACTCCAACCTGTGATTTCAGCTACTGTATTGATGCCCACTGCTGTCATTTGGTTACATGTTTCTTCCATAACAGCTGTATTAATATGCCTCCCGAGGACTGTTGACATGAAATGATTCTATGTACATTGCTGCCTAACTAAGGCATGTGTTCTGATAGTGGAGTATATCTACATTCTACACAGTTCTCATTCAATCATCGCACACAGCTGCAGTATTGCACAGGTGTGTGTGTGTGTGTGTGTGTGTGTGTGTGTGTGTGTGTGTGTGTTTGTGTGTTTTCACTTCAGAATCCTGAAATATCACAATCCTGAATTTCAGAAAACTTCATAATCTGGAAGCCCCAAATCCTGAAAATTCAAAATCCTGAAAACTCAAAATCCTAAACCCCAAAAGACTAAAAACGCACAGGATACATATACTGACTATACAGAACACAAACCAGATTACATTCAACCAAATATAAGCAGGGGGCAAGCCCAATCTTGGAGTTTATACATTTAATTAGCAGGGGGTGTGAGGGTGAAGTGGGGCTTGCCCTCCTGCCCATACTTGGTGAAAAATGCTATCCTTTGTCTTGTATGTGTCTCTCTGTGTCCTTGTACTGGTATATTGTCATTCTTTGTGTCCTGTATATTTTCAGTATTTTGTGATTCAGGATTTTGAATTTTCAGGATTTTGGGTTCTGGATTATGAAGTTCAGGATTGTGATATTTCAGCATTCTGAAGTGAAACCGCGTGTATATACACCTAGCATGTGGAAATGTTATCTGACATACAGCAATATTACATCATACTGATTATATGGGCACATAAAACTGAGTTCATTCACATCATGTAATGCTTATATGGACAAATATATGACATGTTATGATTCATTTGCAACCTTGGTGAATTAATTTAATGCACTATTGTGTTGCTATTAACAAGGACTATACAAGCATTCCCCAGCAGCATTGTGTGACTGTCAGCATTTGTGTCACTGACTGTTCTGCATGAACCACATCCACGTAAGTTGTAATGTGTCCACATGTGGTCTCAGAGCCCTCACTCACATATAACAAAGATAAAACAACTGAAATTGAGATCTTTAGAAAAGGTTAGGAGGAATCTATACAGGAAAGAAATGTGAATTGTGGGAACAATAGCTACAGGGGAGGAATGAGGTTTAAAATATGGTCCATGATTGGTTGACACGTATGGTGACTTGTCAATCTTATTCAAACAAGTAATTTTGCAGATCTTCAGACTACCCACATAACCCCTACTGGATATACCATCCTTGCTAAATGAACTCTTCAGTGGTCATGTCAGTGATGTTTTTGTCACAACCATTTACCTCCATTGACATGTAACCTTGTATGACCGTCATTTATATAATATTATGTATAATATAATATACTGGCATAGGAGGTTTTCACAGCAGTATGCACTGTGCTATCTTCACATGCACTTAATGTTATGCTAATGACTTGTTTTTGAAGTGTACATACATTGACATATCCTTCATTAGGACATTGCAATATTTACCATGCCCTCCTCCTCTTTATTCATTCCTATCATTCATGTCTGTGCTCATTTTCATCAGCACACTTTCCTTGCTTAGTGTTTGTTTCCTTGCATTTGCCCTTGCCATCCCCCTATTATTTCATTCTATAAATAATTGTTGTTGGGTACATTGTACTCAGTACACTTTTTACTGAGTTATTACTGCTGTTATTGCAATATTTTCAACCCTGGTAGTTATTATAGCTGTCCGCACAATCTTGCCAAGCAGGTTGCTCGTAAGCACACTTGAATGCTTCATGTTTCTATGGTTGTGCTGCTCTGCGGGGTTTCATAGCAGCAGCACTGTTGCTAGCTATAAAACCTTGATTGTATTTATGTAAGTGCAATGAACAGCATGAATATGTGATTAGCACTGCTGCTTATTGAGCTAACATGTGAACTCACTAGACAGAGTTTATTGAATTTCAGGGTATATTTTATTTGTCTGTCCAATTTATTTCAGATGAGAACTTCTTGGTCATAAACGTACTCAAGAGAGAGTAAAACCTAAGGATTCTGTATTAGTAAGGGTAGCTTCATGAATAGGTTTGTTTAGATGTATGTACCAGTTGTAGTTCTCTGTGATATTGGTAAGCAGCAATAAATTGGAATTACAAGGATAATACAGTGATTGATCTTGCATACCTTTATTTTCTGCAAAAGTGCAAGTTCTCTGAATGGAGTACTGCTAAATCAGGGAATATGTGTTTTAACCATTTAAAGGAAACTACTATAAGGGAGAAGGACAAGATAAAATAGGATACTTTAATGTAACCTTAGAAGATGTTAAGGTAATCCTAGCTGGGCACTTTGATTGTGCAATTGTGGTGGGAGAAGTAAATTGAAAAAAATCACAGGAAGCTGCTGACAGAGTTAGGATGAGGATGCATGGAAAATAAAACATGGCAAGAGAGATTTACTTTTTAAAAGAACATTTTGAAACTGAGTAGCAGACAGGATTTTTTGTTTTGTTGTTGTTTGTGAAAAAGTAAGCAAAGAAAAGGAGGGAGGGTAATGATATTGGAAAGATGCTATCATACCATGCACCCTTAATATTTTATTGTGACTGAAACACGACCGACTAAAGAAGAAGACTACAGGAGATGGGGAATTTAGTAGAGAAGAAGAATATGGGCAAAAAAAGAAAGCTCCAGAAATCTGGTGGGATAATTTGGAAGCAATTTTGAGATGAGGGATTGCATTCAATGGGGAAGGAAGACAAAAAAGGATGAGCTGTGAAAAACTTGACAAAGATATGAGACAGGCATAGAATACAGCTAATATGATAAACAGTTAGGTGAAAAGTGATATTACAGAAGCAAGGTTTAAAGAAATGTTGAGCAAGTGACATGATTGTTGTACAGGTAGAAAATGAGTAGAGAGGAGTAATTTAATGGGAAGATTGGGATGTGTGCATGAAGCTAATAGACACCCGATTGAAGAACTGAAGAAAGAAGAAAGAAGAAGAAGAGGGTTCACATGCTTCTGAATAAAGACAATTGT
The DNA here is from genome assembly GCF_019279795.1 of Protopterus annectens. Classification (NCBI taxonomy): domain Eukaryota; kingdom Metazoa; phylum Chordata; order Ceratodontiformes; family Protopteridae; genus Protopterus; species Protopterus annectens. The sequence goes on from NC_056739.1 coordinate 972,659,953, forward strand.
GAGTATGTGACAAAAACAATACGATTGGATATTTGCAAATATTTTATATGTGACTTATAGTGAGAAATAGTAAAAAGGAGAATAGAGAGGGATAAAGGAATTGACATGATACAGAATGGTCAAAAATTGAAAGAGAGAGAGAGAGAGCCAAAAGAGTTGGAAGAGAAGGTAATATCTGTGAGAATATTGAAGGTGATAAACTGGTTGAGAGACTGAAAGCTAACATGGCAGATGTGTATTTGATAAACATCCATAAAGACGTAGGAAGTATGTAGATGATGACCTGGTGAAGGTTTATAATTTTATTCCAGGCAGGGGGCATATGTGGAGAGAAGCTATAATTATGGTGCCCTTGAAAGACTGGATTAGTAAGCCTCCGGTCACCTTAATAAATTTTGGTACATGCATAAGCTGAAATATCAAAAAGCATCATTCCACAAACTATTGCAAATCATCAGGTTGGAATGTTAAGGTAAAACAATTCAGCATGCAATATTTCACATTACAGTGTAAGAAAAAGCTATAGGCAAAGTTTGTAGGGTGAGGAGGAAATGTTGAAAATGTTGGTGTCAGGTAATGACGCAAATTACCCCACCTTATATTAATCATGAGTGTGGTGTACCACACTGGAATAACCTATGTCAAAAATCTATTTGAATTTATTTTTTGTCTTCCTACTGCTAGAGATACTCCAAGTAAATTAATATGAAACATGTCATGCTTATGTATGTGCAAGCCAACACAAAAATCAAATGAACGGAAAAATGATAAATACAAAAATCATAGAAAAATGCACCTCAGGAGGATTTAGTCAAATAGTAAAATGTTATTAATGTACATTAGGTTTGTTAGATTCATATAAATCACCAGCTGCTTCCATCTCCCAGTGCATTTTTAATTATGCCCTAGGATTCAATTAACTCTGTGTAGGCTGTGCATGAAGGCTACACTGAGTTTACATTTGTGCACAGTGGTGTGTTGCAAGCAGCAACGCGCACCACCGTGCAATGCATATTCATGCTACTCACCACATCTAAGTGAAGTTTCATGGCTGGCAACAGTGTTTCCAGCCAGGAAGCCATGTAAGTCACACAGATAGCATGCTACAATGATCACCAGGACTTCACAGATAGCTCTCAATCTCATAGTTCAGCATATCTGCACAAAGGCCAACATAATGCAGGGACAATGATCCAGAAATATGGATATATTTGACATAGGTGTCTTATGTGGTAGAAGTACATGTCTTGAAGGATGTGTAGTATGAAACTCAAACATACCTTTCAACCTCTTAGAGCAAGAAATTTAGACAAAGCCATAAATAATGGCGGGACAAAGGCTCCAAAACAGAGACATAGTTTTAATATTGCTCTTACAAACTGGGAACGTTGATAGAATAATAAGTTTTACATTAGCATGAATTTTCTGAAGAGCATGGAGTTTGAAACTTACATGTCTGTCATTATTTTCTGACTTCAGTCCACAATGACATGCCAATGATTTGCCAGAAAACCAACATTTTATGAGGAAAGGATCATAAATATGAGACAAAAATCTACACATTCTGTAAGATCTGGACAGTTGAGAGGTATGAACTCAAATGTATGTAATATTGAGTCACATCAGTCCTGGGATCATCCCAGTGATATGGCAGAAAGCCATAAATTTGATAAAGAAAACATCTGGACATCCTGGGAATATCTGGACAGTTGAGAGATATGAATGTAAAGTATATGGTCTAAACACAGTACAGGATAGTGTACCTGCAGAGTATTGTGATATCCCATTCATAGAATGCAGTACTGAAGCTGTGTAAATGAACTGTAATGGTACATGGACTGCCATCTACAACAAACACTCAGGGGAAGTGTCTGTATTGAATAGGGATACACAGATGAATTGTAAGAATGAACACAGGGAAAGAGAACAGGTGAAACAACCTAATGTACAGCAGATGAGGGCATGTACATGCAAGATGGTTGTAGCAGAAACACGCAATCACATATCTATATGGTGGTAGAGTAGGGAATGTGTTTTATATGACTGTCACACAAGCTGACATAACAATGGGGAGGATGTCAGTGTGAGATGAGCATCCTTACATGAACAATGCAGAGGACATCTAGCAGGGATCTGACATACATGTGAGCTAGGGTGCATTTTGTGAAGCTGTGCAAACTGATTTGCCTGAATATGAGTGTAATCTCAGCAGAGATCTCTAGCAAGTAAGGCAGAGGTCCTGGACAATATCAGAATAATACCACCAGTAACCCCATGTCCTCTGACATAACATACAGTATGTGATTTAGCGTGATCAGAGATGATTCTACACAAACACACCTGTACAACTATTACAACATGTCCTCACTCTAGGAGGGTAATCATGCACACTGTCCAGGCACTGTAATATCTGCTGGAGGTGTTACAAGGGACACTGCTGTACCTTTATGCAACATTATGAGCAATACAGGCTAGCTGATTGGTATGCCTATATAAAGCACAATCCACACTGTCACAAATAATATCCATGCCATTAATGTTGACACATATGTATGTAGTGTGTGCATCAGCAGAACAGGTAGCACACATGCATCTGCTGTAACAACTTGATTGCTTTTCTGCACCATCAGACAGTCATGTATATGCCACAAAAATAATACCTAGGTATGGCCAATATGCTATGAGACAGCCATCTGTGACAAAGGTGGTTCACTTCAGTTACACATCACTGGAAGATGTGTAGAGCAGTACATGAAGAAGGGTGCATTGTACTCAGTTATTGCTGTGATGAAGGCTGGGAATCCTGAAGGTATTATGGCCTCTGATGCGGATGACCTTCACATACTCAGTACTTCTGTTACATACAAGGGAGTAGTGAGCACTGTGACCACATGCTGGTGGATGTTCCACTTACCATCAAACCCAGGACAAAAGTCACATACCTATTGGTCTGATTATAGGGTGTGATGTCCACATTACACTTAGGTTGTGTATTTGTTTTCCTGACTTATCAAATCCTCCATATTTTCTTGTCATTGTAGGTTTTGTCATGGCTGTAACAGCAGTCTTTAGTATGTGTTGATACTGTCTGTATTATACTAATTTCACAGTTGGAGTCAATGATTGCCCATAATCTGTAGACCTTCAAACAGTTGTTTGGACACAGGATGTGTATGTAATTTGTGATGTCCATCACTTAAATAATGGACAAGAAAGGGCCTAGCAGACAGCCCTTATGTATGGGCCTGATCACTGGATCTGAGATATAGGTCACTTCACATATTTCAGCTTAGTGAGATGCCATGTATGTGATACACTGGTCTATCCACTTGGTGATACAGCTGTTTATGGCCATATATGACAGTGCAGATTAAATAACTCAGTGTGTATTTGTGTCAAATGCCTTGATCTGATCAAGTTCCACAAGATGATGCTGCTGTCATCATACCTGCCCTCGATGAACTCCCTGAGGTCATCTGTCAGATGTAACAGACATGATGTAGCATTAACAACTGACACAGGTCTGTTGCACACAGTCAGAATATTACTAGTGTCCATTTAGAAGAGGTCCATGATGACATGTTGGTCTACCTCATAGGTTCATAGGTTCATAAGTTCATACTAGGCTATCTGCCCTAGGGTATTTATAAGCCTAGCCAGAGTGTGTTTGGCTTTCGCCACCCATTTTAAATTAATTTTGCTATGCCCTTTTTCGAGGTTAGTATACTGTGCCTCTGTCTAACAGTGACACAGAAGTGATACCCGGGGTAAACCTATGATCTCCCATCCACTCATCAAGATTCCTCTTGAAGAGAGTCAATGAGGGACTCTGCCTAACCTGGACTGGGATTTTATTCCAGAATGAAGGGAGCCTCTGGGTTATGAATCTGTCCCTCCAGCATGTCCTATTTATTTCAGTGCTGAGGTTCAAGTCTCTCGAGCGCGTAGCTCGATGGGATTTGGATTTTCTGTGGTGCAGCATCTCCATTAATTCCGGGTTGGACATGGCTTTATATGTCAGGCACAGATCGCCTCTGAGCAGGCAGTATGCCACTGAGTAGAGCTGGAGTTTCTTTAACCGGGCAGCATATGGCATCTGTTTGAGTACTTTGATCCTCTTGGTGAGGTACTTTTGGGGTCGTTCCAGTTGCTGCAGATGTCTGGTAAGGTACATCCCAAAAGGGGCATTGTACTCAATTATGGGCCTGATGAGGGATGAGTAAAGAGGCACGATGACCTCCCCTGATCTAGATGTGAATCCCTTCATGATTAGGTGGGCTATATAAAATGTTTTTCTAACCACTTTGGCCACGTGGTTGTCAAATGAGAGATTGCTATCAACTTGGGTCCCCAGGTCCCTAATTACTTCTTCTGTACTTAATGGATTACCACCTATGTGGTAATTTGTGGCACTTTGTTTTGCCAAAGGGGTTGACTATACACTTTTTGGCGTTTAGCTTGAGGCCATGGCTCTGGCACCAGTTGTCTGTTTCTATGAGGCCCTTTTGGAGGATGCTTGTGTCGGCTGGAGAGTCAATTATGGTGCCCAGTTTGCAGTCATCTGCGAACTTGGTCAGCCACAGTCCTTCTGTGTTGGCCTGTACCTCCGAGAAATATATACCGAACAAGAGAGGTCCCAGGACTGAGCCTTGTGGGACGCCACTTGTAACTGGTTTCGAGTCTGACATGGCTCCAGCAATTCTAACCATGTGGGTTCTGTCCTTGAGCCAGTTTTCAACCCATCTAGTGACATAGGGGTTTATATTTAAGCTGGTGATCTTACCTAAAATGCCCGAGTAGGGTATTGTATCGAAGGCTTTTGTGAGGTCCAGGTAGGCTGTGTGGACCACCTTCCCCTCGTCAATGGCCTTGGTGACTGTTTCAAAGAAATTGACCAGGTTTAAGAGGCAGGATCTGCCCTTAACAAAGCCGAACTGGGTAGGATCCAGTGTCTGTAGGTCCCCAATATCTTTATTTATGAGGTCCATGATGATCCTTTCCATAGCTTTGCAGACCAAGCTAGTCAGGCTTATGGGGCAATAGTTTCCAGGATCCGTTGAGGCACCACGTTTGTGGAGAGGGACCACTGTTGCTGTATGCCTCTCTTTGGGTACATATCCTGTAGTAAGGCTGAGATTGAACAGTAGTTTTATGTTTGGGTTTAGCTCATCTTGGAGTTCATGTCGGATGCAGCCCGGGACACCGTCAGGTCCCATTGATGCTGTGTTTTTTGCTTTGGAGAGGGCGGCTCTTACCTGAGCATCTGAGATGTCAGGGGGGCAGCACTCTGCTGGGATAGATATTTGCCCTTTTGGTGGGGAGGGGGGGAGAAGATTGTGCTGAACCTGTCAGCTAGGATGTTGGCAATGTCTGTGGGTTCGATGTATTTTTTGTCATTTTGGACTAATTCTGAGCATATCTGGGAATTCCCACCCAGGTTCCTAACATAACTAAAGAAAGCCTTGTGATTATCCTTAGTGTCCTGTGCAATTTTTCTCTCGAAGCTGGCCTTAGACGATTTTATGAGTGCCCGTAGTTTTTTGCTAATACTGATCAGAGATGCCTTCCCTTTTTGGGATTTTGCTCTATCATGTAGTAGCTTCCTCCTTCTATTGTATAGTTTGTTTATGGCTGGGGTCCACCAGACACGATGTCTGCCTTTGGAGGATTGGATCTTGGTTTTATTTGGGATTGCATGATCCATGCATTCCTGAAGGTGTTCATAGAATGTGTTTATAAAGGATTTTGCGGTCTGGGCCGTATTTTCCACAGGTTCGGGGGCTTTGAAGGATTCCACCTCAGTTTTGAGGAGTGTGAAATTTGCTTTAGAGAAGTTTTTCACTGTGGTTTTCTGGGCAGGGGGTGGGGTCGGGATGTGAATATCCAGTGAGATTAGTTTATGGTCTGATCTTACCAGTGAGGGATACACTTCTGGTTTGGAGCATAGAGTCCCCATGTTGGTGATGATCAGGTCCAGTATGTTTTCCCCTCTTGTGGGAGTGGTAACAAGTTGTTCCATAGCATTTGAGTTTATAAATTCTAGGAACCTTTGGGCTAGGGTGTTGGAGCTAGAGTAATGCTCTCATAGATGAAGAGAGTAAGAATGTCTCTATACATGCATGCATTAGGTGCTGTCCCCCCAACTCAGATGAATGCATGTGGATGTACACCCTTCTATGGGAACATAGCCTGTGTGCAGGGTGTTTTGAAGTGTATGTGCTGAGTCACGCCATAGGTGATCTGTGATGTTGTCACATCCATTTGATTCTGTGTGATAGGCCTGGATGAAGGTAAGACAGTGCATACTGTTTGGACACAATCCCCCATGCAGGTATCATTGAGAAACTCTCCCGGCTGAGGAGTAAACCCTTATGTCACTAGATGGGTGACCAATTGGCTCACCGACAGAACACATACTGTGAAAGCTGGTGACTCAACCTGTACCAATATAGCTGTCACCACTGGCAAACCCCAGGGATCTGTGCATGGCCCTTTACTGTTTGCACTCTATTTCTTGACACTTCAGGCTAAAGTATATGGCCTTTGGATTACCATGTTTGCTGATTTTTGCATATTGGGTACAATCATTGAGTCCACCAGTGATGATAACATACTAAAAGAGAAGCTAACACCAACAAATGATTGGTGAGAAATCCTTGTGATCTACAAATAAATGCAGGAATGTGTCTTCATGTTGTCCTTCTGAAAGGTGGAAGTTCATCTTAATTATATCACTGACAACAGTCCTGCTGTGCTGAAACCCCGTGGTGCAGGCACTTTAAAGACATGTAGATAGTGATCTGAACTTTGCCCATTAAGTGGTCACACTGGCATTGAAAGCCTATGTTGTGCACATCATATGTCACACCATCATATTCAGATCTTGAGATTGTATGACAGCACTGTGCTCAAACTGTGTCAGAACACTGCAAGAATACGAAATACGGATCTCTAAAACCGCTAGGGAGCCAGTAGTTAAATCCAAAAGATAATTGCAAGAAACAAAACTTCCGACTCTCCACGTTACATAAAAAACTTTTTTATTTATAGAAATAGACAAAAACGGTAAGCGCTTTCACGTATACTACTATACGCTTCTTCAGACAACTTAATGTGAAAAGCAACTGCTTTTTTATAAGGAGGCATAGCCCAAGATAATCCAATAAAATTAATTAATTAATCAATTAACTGAAAGCTTAATCACTGTAGTCCATTCTAGATAAAATTCTCTTAAAGATATAGTGCTAATTAAATATGAGGCATTCATTCAGCCGAACTGTATGCATAAAGGAATAAGAGTCATTTTTAAAATAGCAGTTTAAAATTATATACATATTCCTTTCCTACAAAATACATTTATTAATTCATGTTTATCATGGTTAATAAACTCCAAAAAATTTTTTATGTAATTATCCTTAAAACAATAATGTTAAACATGAAATGCTAAAAATGCTATGGTAGTAATATAAATATGAATATATAAATATATGAAAAATGAAAATATATATATATATATATAAGTATATAAATATAAATATATATACATATAAATATAAATATATAAATATATATATATATAGATATATATATATATATATATATATATATATATATATATATATATATAAATATAAACATAAATATACAAAATTAATAAATAAATTAATTTAAGTAAATTATTTTAATAAATATATAACCATATAAATATATAATCATATAATAAATAAGTAAATATACATATAAAAACTCCTGCTAGTAAGTATATATAAAAATTTTTTAGTAAAAATAAAAATAATAATAGAAATATATTTATTGCTTGAACACTTAAAAATGTACCTGTGTTCAGTCAAGAAAAGACTTTCAGATTATATTATCCAGACATCAATGGCATCTAACTATGTCATAAATTTAGAAATATAAAAAGTATATAAAAAATCAGTCCTGTATCTAACCATAATAATGAGGCAATAAAACATACATTTGTATGAAAGATGATAATAAAAAGCAAACATAAAGCATAAACAACTAATGCATGCTATAACCTTGAATGTTTGGTATAAATGGTAAGTAAGGTTTTTAACATGGTGTGTATACTTCATAATAGACATCTAGACTGCTCAATTATCTTCGATTATTAAGAAAAGGTTTTATAGTGACATAATTATTTAAACCTGGATGACAGTGCCCTCTAAGCTTGAGAATCCAACGTAGTTCAATTAACTCAAGCTGATTTATATAGTCACCTCCCCTGTCCGTAATCTCCACTATTTGCAACACTCTAAAAACAAAAGAATGTGATGGATTACTTATTACATGTTTGGCTAAAGCATTTAACTCATTTTTCTTTTTTATATCGTATTGATGATTGTATATTCTATTCTTAAGTTTCCGTTTAGTGAGTCCTACGTAGAATGCATCACAGCATTCACATGTAGCCAAATAAATTAATCCTGTGGTGTCGCATGTGGCTCTAAACCTTGGTTTAAAACTATAATTAAACTCAGAATGTAAAAAAGTTTGGTGTTTACTAATAAACTTGCAGTAATTACAGTGTTGGCAGGGGTATGTTCCAAAAAAATCATCATTAAGAGGCTGTTGGTTTAGCGTTAACTTAGGTGTTCTGTCACATAATAAAGATTTTAAATTCCTATTACTCCTGTAGATAATATGTGGAGTGTTGCCTACTATCTTCTTAGTGGCTTCATCTAATAATAAAACCTTCCAGTTATTTGATAGTATTTTCTTTATGTTCATAAAATCATTGGTATAAGTCGTAGTAAAAGATACTTTGTCATTATAATTATACCTGTCATTTTTAAAAGGGAATGAAGTAACATTATGGTTTATTTCAATGTGTGTCAAACTTTCAAGTGGTAAAATTTCATTTCTGACTTCCATTACTAAGTCTCGATCATACCCTCTTTCTAAAAACATCTCCACCATTTTGACAGCTTCCATGTGCAAATCTTCTTTTTTCATACAGATCTTACTTATCCTTGTAAATTGGCTTTTTAATATACCTTTAAAAATGTGGCGTGGATGCATACTATCGTATTTCAGGATAGTATTTCTCCAGCATTCTTTTTTAAAAAGTGTAGTTATTAATTTGCCTCCCCTAATGTTTATGCTAACATCCAAGAAGTTTACAGAACAATATAAAGTTTCAACAGAAAACTTCAAGAACGTAGTAGTTGTTTCTAAATAGTCTTTAAAAATACAAAATTCCTCAGCTGAGCCATCCCACACAATTAATATATCATCTACAAATCGTTTATAAATCAAAACTTTTTGAAATAAAATGTGTTTAAAAACAAAATTCGTCTCCCAATGATACACAACTAAGTTAGCATATGTGTTTGCACAGGGGGTCCCCATGGCAACGCCACAAGTTTGTAAGAAGAGGTGACCCCCGTATGCAAACACATTGTTATTTAGTACTAAGTCCAATAGTTGACAGACTAAAATGTTAGTATTTCCACTTATAGTCTGATTATGTTGTAATAATTCACGTATAGCATCTATCCCTATGTCATTTGGGATTGATGTAAAGAGACTTTGGACATCCATTGTAATTAAAAGGTGTTTATTTTGTTTGAATTCAATACTTAAAGATTGTAGGTATTCAATGAGTTGATATGTGTCTTTAAGAATTGTGGGGATGGCTTCCACTATCGGTCTTAAAGTTTTTTCTAAATAGTTAGATACATTCTCTGTAATCCATTTTGCCCCTGACACTATTGGCCTCATTGGTGGGGGTAAAACTCCCTTATATAATTTCGGCAATCCTTTAATTACAGGAATTGATGGATTATCAATGGAAAAATAATCATATAAACTGTTTGATATTTGATGGCACATAAGCATGTCATATAAGTCGGCTTGAACAGTTTTAATAATTTGATTCAATCTCATATTATCGATTAAAAAATATGTAGTGTCAGCTTTCAACATGTCATGCATTAATGTATCATAATCAGCTGCATCAAAAACGGCTATGCCTCCACCTTTATCTATTGGTCTAAAGGTTAATGAGTAGTCAGTGCTAAGATTAGATAGCGATTTCATAGTATCACTTGTCATATTGTAGAACATACATTTTTTCCTTCCATTATAAAAATAATCATAGAACTCAGTTTCACATAACTTAATAAAAGAGTCTATATGCGCTGGTATGACTGGTGTAAACGAACTCTTCTTCTTGAAAACGGGAATATTAGATACAGTTTTGGCAGCATTAGTATCATCTTTAGTAAAAAGCAATTTCAAACAAACTGAGCGTGCAAAAAAACGCAAATCAATTAAAATGCCTGATAATTTGCTTCCCCTAGAGGGAATGAACGAAAGGCCTTTATTTAATAAGTCAATGTCACTGATGTTCAAAGCGTGACTAGATAAGTTAAAATAAAGTTCTCTTACTGCCTCATTCTTCTGGTTTGGTAAGGATTCATTTCGCCCGATAGCTTTCGTTTTCTGCTTTCCCAGCTGTTCCTTCTCCCTTTCACAAATGATGACTTTCGTATTGGAAAAGGTAAAAAAGGAGTATTGTTATCGCGTCGTTTACTGATAGCCCCTGTGTTATGTTGGAGCAGTTTAGCTGCTTTGTTGGCTTCCTGATTTGGAAGCGGCGTCGACATTGCTCCTGTTGCAGTTACTGAAGCAAAAGTCTCTGGCGGCGTAGTAAAAGTTTCTGCTGACGTATCTTTGTCAGCACCAGATGCATTTGTCTGTGATCCAATAGGAGGAGGTGCTGTGGACGATGTTAACGTGCAATCTAGGGGCGCTTGATTCAAAGTAGAATACTCTCCTGCAGATTGGTTCTCTGGTCTCCTCGGCCAAACAAAAACACAGCTAGTGGAGAAATCTCTAAAGTCTCGTTGAAGCTTCTTAAGCTTAATTTGTTGAAGCTTCGTAGCATAATTGTTGACTTGATCATACAAGTTTTTAAGTTTAGTCACACAAAAAGGGTCAGGAAAATCCTTTTTGAGTTCAGAATTAATGTCATTAACTCTAGATACTAGATCTTTCTCAAGCGGCTCAAAATATTCTATTAAGAGTTGCATGTGTTTATAGCTGGCTTCTATGTTAATGTCTTGCCATTTTTTCAGGAGTATAGGATGCGTTTCTCCGTAGGTGGGCATTACTAGAATACGCATCCCTCTCGGAATCAGTTTATAATGTAAACACGCCTCTAGGTGTTTACGTTGCCATATTAATCTTTGTAGCTTGTACAATTCATTTTCAAGAATTTTCATATTAGAGTTAAAGAGTTCAATATTGCCAATATTAGTCTCTGCTATATTTGTAACTGGAACATTTAAATCCAGAGCCAATAAAGGGTTTGACTTACACGATGTAATTGCAGTCCATTGTTGTTCATTATTTAAACACCTCGGTTCCGGGTTATAATCCAGTTCAAGTTCCATTGTAGTTCGAACGTGTGCAGTAGAGATCCCAAAAAGTACCAAACAAGGAAGAATACGAAATACGGATCTCTAAAACCGCTAGGGAGCCAGTAGTTAAATCCAAAAGATAATTGCAAGAAACAAAACTTCCGACTCTCCACGTTACATAAAAAACTTTTTTATTTATAGAAATAGACAAAAACGGTAAGCGCTTTCACGTATACTACTATACGCTTCTTCAGACAACTTAATGTGAAAAGCAACTGCTTTTTTATAAGGAGGCATAGCCCAAGATAATCCAATAAAATTAATTAATTAATCAATTAACTGAAAGCTTAATCACTGTAGTCCATTCTAGATAAAATTCTCTTAAAGATATAGTGCTAATTAAATATGAGGCATTCATTCAGCCGAACTGTATGCATAAAGGAATAAGAGTCATTTTTAAAATAGCAGTTTAAAATTATATACATATTCCTTTCCTACAAAATACATTTATTAATTCATGTTTATCATGGTTAATAAACTCCAAAAAATTTTTTATGTAATTATCCTTAAAACAATAATGTTAAACATGAAATGCTAAAAATGCTATGGTAGTAATATAAATATGAATATATAAATATATGAAAAATGAAAATATATATATATATAAGTATATAAATATAAATATATATACATATAAATATAAATATATAAATATATATATATAGAGATATATATATATATATAAATATAAACATAAATATACAAAATTAATAAATAAATTAATTTAAGTAAATTATTTTAATAAATATATAACCATATAAATATATAATCATATAATAAATAAGTAAATATACATATAAAAACTCCTGCTAGTAAGTATATATAAAAAATTTTTAGTAAAAATAAAAATAATAATAGAAATATATTTATTTATTGCTTGAACACTTAAAAATGTACCCGTGTTCAGTCAAGAAAAGACTTTCAGATTATATTATCCAGACAACATCAATGGCATCTAACTATGTCATAAATTTAGAAATATAAAAAGTATATAAAAAATCAGTCCTGTATCTAACCATAATAATGAGGCAATAAAACATACATTTGTATGAAAGATGAACACTAATAGAGTATAATGCTTTCTTTTGCATGTACCTAACAAGATACATCCAGCAGTTGAACAGACCACAGCACTCTCTCTCATCAAGAAAACACAGGGCCTACAAACCATGCCATTATGTATGCTGATAGATTGAAAGCCATGTCACTGTAATCTGCATCGTATAGGATGAAGTGACTTCTGCCTAGCCTCCAGTCCAGTCTCTGACCCTGCCATGGAGGAAATAGTGCATATTCATAAAACTGATATAGCTGATGACATCAGCAGTGTCTGTTGAGGAGAATATGGTAATAGCAGTGTTCCACATGCTGGTGTAAAAGGCTCTATGTAATGTCAAGCAAGATCACAAACACACACCCAGTTGTCTACAGTGAGAATAAAACCCCTACATATCTAAGTACAGAAACTACCTCTGTATTTAAGGCAATCACCACAGCTCATGCCTGATTTGGAGTGTCTCAGACATCACCTTATAGCCGATAACATCAGCAGTGTCTGTTGAGGACAATATGGTAATAACAGCGCCTCACATGCCGGTGTAAAACATTCTCTGCAATGACAAGCAACAGCACACACACACACACAGCAAGTTGACTGCAGTGAGAACAGAACCCCTACCTACCTCAGTACACAGACTACAGAATTCAGCACTTTATGCAAGCTCCATGGCACATTTCTGATATTTACAAGAGTGCAAGTCAACTTATAGTGGATAACCTGCAAGCTATTTGGGAGAGCTGATGCTGGGAGGCCTGAATGAAATGGACGTGTAGGCATGTGCAAGTATCAAAATAATGTCAATCCATGGCATTGGAGCAGTAACTGTAGGATACACACTTCTGTCCTTCTGTCTAGACACACACACACACACACACACACACACACACACACACACACACACACACACACACACACACACACACACAGTTGACTGGAATGAGAACAGAACCTCTACCTGTCTAAATACACAGACTACTGATCACAGTACTTTATGAAAGTGACATGGCATAAGTCCGACTTTTAAAAGAGTGCAGGTCAACTTATAGTAAATGACATCAGCATTCCATGTGGGAGAGCAGATGTTGGGAGGCCTGCATAGATTCATAGCTTCATAGGTTCATAGGAGGTTACTAGGCTAATGGCCCTTGGGTGTTTACAAGCCTAGATGTGTAAAAATACAAGTACCCTTTTTGAGCATATTTAGATGGTCATTGCTAGCAGAGTAATTTTGTGAGCAGCACCAAGTGGCTCTGTCCATGAGGAACATAGGTGCCACCCCAGGGGTGACTTTACAATCACCCAACCAGTTGTCAGGTTTGTGCTTGAAGAGGGTCATTGAGAGGACCATGACTTCACACATAGTGGGAGTCTATTACAGAGTAGTGTCAATCACTGGGGGATATATCTAGCTCCCTAAAATGTTCTATTTATGTCACATGCTAAGTTGAGAACCCTGTAACAAATTATTCTTGTCCCATTTGATCTGCAGGTGTCCAGCATTTCTAATAGGGCAGGATCTGAGATTGTTCTGTAGGCCAGGCATGTCATCTCTCAGCAGCCTGCATGATACTGAGAACAGTGACAGGTCTATTATTCTTTCCATGTATGTCATGTTTTGGAGGCCCTGGATTCTCCCAGTCACAAACCTCTGTTTTCTCTAATTGTTGCAGGTGTTTGGTGAGGTACAGACAGAAGGGAGCTTTGTACTCAATTAGTGGTCTGATATGCGTAGAGTACAGCAGAGCTAAGACCTCCCTGGTCCTGGATTTGATGTACATACGTATGAGGTGCGCAATGCAGAATGTGTCACACCACTATGGAAACGTAGTGATTAAAGTATAGATTGCTATCAACATGTGTTCCCAAGTCTCACAACACTGTGTTTGTGCTTAGAGGGGTGCTATGTATATCATAATAAGCAGGGGTATTTCATTGCCAAAGAAGGCAATGAGGCATTGTTTGCTTTAAGGTTCAGTCCACGAGTTAGGCATCAATCACTTGTCTGTGGCAGCCCCTTCTGTAATATGTTACCATCAGTGGAGGACTCTATATGAGTACATCCATTTAACAGTCTTCTGGAAACTTGGTAAAGCATAGGCCATCTACCATTGCCTGGGTTTCAGATAAATAGTTCCCAAACAGTTGAGGGCCCAGTACAGATCCTTCTGGGATTTCATTGGTAAGTGAGCTAGTGGTGGAGGTGCAGTCCCCAACTTTGACAATGTGTGTTCTGTCAGTGAGCCAGTTGGCTATCCATCTAGTAATGTATGGCTTAATTCTCAGATAGGAGATTTTTCAGTATGAGACATGAGTGGAGGATAGTGTCAAGGGCCTTGAATAACTCAACAGAGGCAGTATGTCCTGTTATCCCTCATCCCGGTCTTTGTCAGTGTCAAATAAGTCTGCTAGGTTTAGTAAGCAAGATCTATCCTTGACAAAAACAAAAAGGGTCAGGTCAAGTGTGTTGAAGGTCATCTATGTTCCTGTGGATAAGGTCCATGCTGATTCCCTCCCTAGCCTTGCAGATAAGGCTTTTTAGGCTTATAGGTCAATAGTTGTAGTTCTGCATGTTGACAGATTGATGTGCATTGCATATCACACAACACTGGATATTACTTTCTGTAATGTAGGTGATATATGTGTGGCAAAATTACTGCGACACCAGAGTTGCCATGCTTGGGGGGAGGCAACGTGTGGCTGTATTGTAAATATGTGACATATTGTTTGTTAGGCCCATCCATTTGTTATGTTTCCACATGTAATTTCATATTATAGACAAGACATGGACAGTAAACAGCAGTAATGCATCATAATATTTCTTGGTCTAGGTTATTTACTTTTCTATAGTGTGGCAAGCAGCAGGTTTGCATGATGGTTGGTAAAATGTTTGCACATGCAAGATGCACATTCCCAATACTATTCATGTTTGTGTGTAGTTAAGCAGTGTGCAAAAACAAGCCACATTGCTAAAGTCTGAGAGTTAGTATTGACTCTATGAAATGCATCTGCTGCTTATCTGACTCTGTGGCACCATGTGTTAATGCATTGATAAGTGCTTTTTTTTGAGCCAAGATGATACTGGGTTTGAATCCAGGTGTATCTAATACTTTTAAATACTTTTCAGTGAACACTAATAATGTAATGACATGAATTCTTTATAATATGTGTGCAGCTGTGTGTTGGCATAGCAGGGCAGGCTTAAGCAGCATTGTGCAGAGGCAACCATAGTAGTTTGCTGTGCTTTGTTGCATGATGTGCACCACTACATAAACATGAAGCCCAAAAAGTGAAGGGATCAACTGCTTTTTCTGCAACTTATGTGTGTTGTATGTGATTTTATTTTCTGACAAGATTGAAGTGGTGAAAATGGAGGAGACAGGAAACTGGTGAAATTGGGAGAAAACAGGGGGGAAGAACAAAGGAAAAGCAGTACAGGAAGGTGCAGGAGAGAGGTAGGAAATAACCATGGGTATCCATTTCTTTAACAGTGTAAACTGAAAATATGTGCAATATGATGAATTTGAACTGTCACCCCCATGAAGAAGACTGACCACAACGCAATCATGTTGTATAGCCAAACTGGACCAAATCAAGTGTGTCAAACTGACACGTATGAAATGGAGAGCTATGTATGGGACAACTTTTTTTTTTTTTTTTGGGGAAAGGTGCCCATTTATTTTTTATTTGAAGAGAGAGGAATGTTGAGGAAGGGAACATAGGTATGTCTGGGTGAGGTAAGTTGGGTAGGTGAGGAAGCAATTGCAGATTGACAAGAGAAACAAAGCAAAAGACAGGGACAGTGAAGGACACAATAAATTGGGGGACACCATGATTAGGATGAGCTTGGAGGCAACCCAGGCCCATGGCCATCAAGTGTGGTGACAGTATAGAGTCCCCACCCACTGGACTGTCATCACTGCCACCTTTCTCCACTGGTGTCAAGCTGGAGTGCTTGATGACTCCTCCTCTTCATACTGTGAACATAAGGGTCAGCAGCCTCTCCATCTAGCATAGGAGTGCACCAATGGTGTGGTGCACAACTCTAAGAACCATCCCTGGCAACTCGCTGTGGGTGATGTAATCACCACCTCTGCCAGTGCTCCCAGAGAGTACCACTAGACCAGCCTCCAGGGCAGGACTACCTGAGGATACAGGTAGTGCAGTGGCAGCAGAAGCAGTGTTGTGAAATTGTTTCCCACACATGCTGGGCATCAGTGCGGGAACCAGTGGAGCGGGGGCAGGCTGATCCAATGGAGCTGGCCTATCTTGCTGTGCTATGGAGCATTTAATGATGTGATACACATGGATGACATGAAAACATTTGACAATGCATAATAAAATTAAAAAATAAAATAAAAAAATAAAAATATATTTTTGAAAATAAAATAAAACAAAATATAAAAATAAAATAAAATAAAAAATATGTTTAAAAATAAAATAAAATAAAAATAAAGAAAATAAAAAAAAGGGAGATAAAGGTTAGATTGACAGAAAAAAGAGCCAAGGTAAATACCATCTTACCATATAATATGTATTATTGTCATATGGTGACGTACCATGCATTAATGCACTTATACAACTCTATTATCTTAAGTTTTACAGTTATGTATACCTCTTAAGAGATACACACTATACTACAGATTGCTGGAAATAATCCTTGAAATGTACAATTATGGCACATATGTGTGTTCCTATTATACAGATTACAGTTTACTGCAGGGCATTTATGCCGCTGGTATAGAGGTTTTAAATTAATGTAAATATTGAAGAAGTAACAGTATGGTATAGTTGTGAATTGTGGTATTTGAACCTACAACCTCTGGCTACAATCTAATATTGGACTCTTACACATGGTTTGTGCTACAAACTAGTGCATGCAGACTTGCTTTTACAGTTGAGCTATGCATGCTCAGTTTGATACAACTTTATCAAATACCAAAAAAGCTATCTTTAACTTTTAATGCTAAACTAACACTTCTCTTCTGCTGCATGCTTACCACTTGCCTCCTCAGTCTCTCCAATCAAGCCTCATGGACCTGGGCATTAAACTCATGATCTCTGTCAGCTGGGGAAAAAGCACAACAGAAAAGAAGACCATTATGCATACCAGTCTTGCCTATATTCAGCTTTCTAGGTCTTACAAGTACTGTCTTTAGTTAGTACTTACACAGCTGTGGGATGTCTGCAGTCCTAAATTCCTCCAACCAATGGCCGAGAGTATTCATCTTTCTCATCTGTAGGTCATTAAAATGATGCCTACATTGCTCTCCGATGTGTGGGTACCATTGGCACTGGATACACCCTGGGCTAAACTATTCCACACCTCAAACTTGTACTGGGTGCCAGAATAGGCCCCCTGCAGATGCTTTTGGCTGTGATGCTTTACTAGGAGTCCAATAAATATCATGGACTCCAGGATACCTCACCTCTGTCCCCTAAACCTGGCACCTTC
Source organism: Protopterus annectens (assembly GCF_019279795.1). Classification (NCBI taxonomy): domain Eukaryota; kingdom Metazoa; phylum Chordata; order Ceratodontiformes; family Protopteridae; genus Protopterus; species Protopterus annectens. Next base: position 972,677,915 of record NC_056739.1, read on the forward strand.
CACACTAGCACCTTCCATACTAACACCAGCCATGTCTACCAGCAGACCTAGAGCAACGGAGACTGATGCTTTCCAGCCAATTCCACTTATCATGTATCGCGTACACCTGAGCATTGTGTTTGCTTAATGCTAAGTGGAGAGCAGCAGTGTCAAGCAGTGAGGAATGAAATAACTGCAACTGGAAGGTTTATTGGACACTTGGCATTAGTTTGAGGCATGACTACTGATGTAGCCTGGAAATATATATTGGAAATTGGAAGGTAGCTGTTAGGTGAGTTAGGTTTTCAGACATTCACTGGCAGCATAAATGTAATGATCTGACACATTTGTTTTTACATTTACATACTGAGAAAAATTATTTTACACTGTGAGATTTAAATCTAGGCATAAGGAACAAAACGCTTACATCCACAGCATTTATTTTTCAGCTTTGTCACAGAAAAGGTGCTGCTCAGGCATAGTCAGGAATCATACAAAAATATAGGTAACGGTATGAGCTGTTTTTTTGACTGGGTGCAGATGTCAGATAGGTTATATATCAGAAACAGGTGCTATATGTAGTCATAGCTCTCTCTCTCTCTCTCTCTCTCCCTATATATATATATATATATATATATATATTCAGAGTAAGAAATTAAAACTGTAAATTAGACAGTGTCCTCCCATGAAACTGCAGCCTGTGCATTCTGTGCAATGCATATGACAAGCCATTGACAAAAAGCTCAGCACACTGTCTGCAGCATATTAAATAAGTTTTAGGCTTTAAGCAATTTAAAGTTTCCAAAGTTAGAAAGCTTTATAATAATTAAATGGGACAAGAGAAAGAGAACTAGCGTGTGAAAGTATCCTTGCTCTATATAATATTGACAACATGGTTAAAGGAAGATTTGGCATTGAAAAATCTCTGATGTTAGGTCTACTGTGTGTTTTAGATGGCCCAATAGCTACCCTACATCACAAACAGTTGAATATCTAAAGCATTATGTTTGGATGCTGGGTATATAGTATGTAATTATAGGGGTCTATATTAGATAATTGAACTTTCAAAAGTTTGACTTTCATATGGTTGACACCATATAATCGAACTTTTAAAAGTTCAAATATCTAATAATAAAAAAAAAAAACTACACAAATAACCTACCTGAATGTTTTAAGTAGGGGGGCAAGCTCCCCTGCACCCCCACATCCCCCGCTGTTTAAATATACCAACTCCGAGATTGCACTACAGTGCAGAAAAGGGAAATCTTCCCATTCCGCGCTGTATGGAGACCTCCGTTAAAACCTTCGAACTTTCAAAAATTCAATCATATGGTGTCAACCATATGACATTCGAACTTTTGAAAGTTCGATCATCTAATATAGACCATAATTAGAGTTACTATAATTATACAAAAAACATATTAAAAATAAAGTCAGTAATAAAAATAAAGTTAACACTAGGCAAGGTAGACATTTACCAAATTACAAAATATATTTTCACTGTGGGAGTCCACTGAACTCTTGCATCTTATGTTGTGCCTTCAACCCCCAATTTGCCTGAATGTGTTAATTCCAAAGTCATTCAATCTTGGGGTCAGGTTCTTGTTCTTTGTTTAGTTTTTCTTTTCTTTATAATGTCCCAAAATCTATAATTTAAAAAATAATTTAAAATATTTATTTATTTATTCATTAGCATTGGTTTACCGGGAGTTTCCATATGGTTATAGCATAGGTTGTTCCTTTTTATTTGAAACTCTGGGGAAAAAAGTTCAATTTGCAATGACTTTAAGCAATTTAGCAGAATGAATGCAAACAGAATGGTTAGTAAAACATAAACAGAGTTTTACAAAAGACAATTGGTGCAGATTCAGTAAAGCCTATATGGTCTTCTAAAACTGTGTGTGGGTTGCGGTATGACGTACACATGGTAGCGCATCAATTTGTATTCAGTAAGCAGCTCTACACACTGTGTAGAGCTGCACAAACACGGTAAACATCATGTCATGCTACTTACAGCATAAGCAGCTGAATTGTATGCTAATCAACCAATTCAAGATGGAAGACCTACTCAACAAGCTATAAAGCAATTGTGTAGACTCCTGCAAATTGCAAAACCTATTGGAATACAGCCATGGAAGGTACTCTACATGGAAACACTGTTACAGGCTGAAGTTGCTGCTAATATGTATGTGCAACAGGCACACGTCTAAGCTGCTGCTGCCACAAATAGACCCCAGCCAAGAAGAAGAAGGGTATTTAGACCCCTGATAATTTACCATAGTCTACATGATATGGAAATTGTAGAGTGCTGCAGGGTTGATAGAGACACACTACAGGAACTTTGTGACCTCTGTTGTCCACAACTGAGAGCGAAGGTAAACTGAGGGGGACCAATACCTGTGCAGACTAAGGTATGTGCTTACAATTTTAGCTACAGGAACCTTTCAGAGGGCAACAGGTCATATGCTGGGGATATCACAGGTGTCAGCATCTAGGATCCTACATCATTTCCTGAATGCTATGTAACAACATGCCTCTGCTTACATACAAGTTTCTCTGTACACCCATGGAAATACCAGGGCGACTACACAATTGCAAGAGCAAAACTCTTAAAACCCAAGTTGTGATGTGGATACACATAAATAGCACTTGGCTCCCCCACTCCCAAAACAACAGGAAAATGACAGTGTGTAGAATACGAGGAATGACACATAATTCACCTATTATGAATGCTTTCTGCACAATATTCACAAAATGTGTACACATTTGCAACACAAAAGTCAATTGTATTTGATTGTTAGGCACCTCTTACTGTGCCCAGTACTCTCCTGGTGATGTCTATGGGCCATCTTACAAGCATTACACCCCTGTATCATTGACAATATAGTACTATACATTGCCATGGAATAAGACAGAAGAGACTGTAACACAATAACACTTGTACTGACAGTTAATAAGTCTGTCTATCAGTGAAAGTCAATGCATGACAAAAATGCCTGTGCCAAGAGTAAAGTATAAGAAGTGCATACAGGTAACAGTTTAATATTCTAACACATGAACAAATCTAGCATATACCTGAAAAATACAAGCATACCTTAGCAACATCAGAAGCCTTCTATACAGACACATATAAAGTAATGTCAATCCTCTTTGTTCTACAAATACACAAGTCATCTCACATTCAAGTGCCCTAGCCACATGGTTATCATGTTGTGGTGTAGAGTCATGCCTCTGAGCACAGCGAAAATGCACATGAGATGTGAACGCATTAGAATTGCTGAATCCCAGTCTTTTGGCTTTGTGTAGCAGATGTAAACATAATGTAGGCATTACCTCAATGTTTGCTGCTAATGGATTTCAACTGTGAATGGTTAGTGGGAGGGAGAACAAATACACAACAATTCAGACTCCATTACCTGCAGTGGGTGGTGTGTCAGCCAGCGTGTACTTACAAATTGTAAGTAAGTAATTGTAGCAAGCATTGAAATGGAAGTGAGCAGCACACATTTCTCAGTTCCTGTTCACTAATATCCAAATTCCCCTGCCTTTGATGAAAACTGTATATTATTGTCATTTAATATTCTCATATGTCTTAAGGACAATGATACAACATGCTTTACAGACTGCAAGTCTGAGATTGCTGCTCAGATAAGAAAAGAATGAACAGAATACAAAGAGAAGACAGAGTTGCATTGCTGCCAGCAATATTCATAAATGGTTGTTTGATCAATCATTGCACTAAATATGTAATTAACACATATACAAACAACTGAGAGTGTACAAGTGTTATATGTCTTGTCAATATTGCGGATGAAATGGGACTTGCTTGTATGTACAATGATTTGCATTCCTGTGGCAAAGAGAGAAAAGACACTCTTACTGTGTTCTGTAGGTTCATTGGTTTGACAGTTCAGATCCAGACTTGTGTAAAAAAATTTAATGGCTGCTAAAATTTGTTTTATAAAGTTTTTCTTTTACTGTTTGCATGGTGCGAGGCTTAATGCAAACACTGTGAAACTGCTACATAAAATACAGTTCATGTTATGCACTTTAATGAAAATACAGTTCATGTGATGTACTTTAATGATAAAGACTACATAAATTGCACCTGTTAATCAAGTATTTGTGTAGCAAACCTGGTAAGCATGATGAATCACACAGTATATACTATCTGTAAATTATGGATAAAGTCTCACATTTGTCTTTAAGGATGAAACCTAATAAACACTGCTTAGAAGGATAAAACATGTTAAGCACTGCCTGTCACATTTGCGCATCACTTAACATCATGCAAACTTAACTGAATGGCCCACACACAAAGCAGACAGGATGCAGAAATTCTTGAATTCAAAAATGATACATTGTTGTATATTTTGCTTTCCTTTGCACAAACCTGTTAAGCAGCATTGCACAGTGGTTAACAACCTTCCCCAGCACCTGCAGGCTTAGACCATCTGCATATAGGAAGCATATATTAGACAATTTCAAAAGGAATACATTATATCCTTTATGGTTTGCTGCCACACAAACATGCTAAGCAACTTTAGAGGCAGTTAACACTCATACGTAATAATGAATATGAAAATACATAGCTTCTCAACTGTTCCTGTAGCAGCAGGTGTAAGTATAGGGCTCCACTACAGGAGAACATGGGTTATAATCTAGCAAACTCCCGATTTTCTTAATGCTTGTCCTCTCAATTCAAACATAATTATACATAACAATAAGTATGTATAGCAGTGGAGCTCATATGAATTATATGTGTGGCAGAGGGTATACTGAATATTATGTTTCTGCAATTATAATTGTCTTCTCTGGCCTTGGATGGCCTTCTAAATGATCCTGATACAAACATGAATGTATAACCCAAGACCTTGTCAGGTCACACACATACCTGGCTAACCCCTCAGTCTGTCATGTGTATATATACATATAATTAATGAGCATGCTCAACAAGCATTTCTTCTGTGGCAAGGATGAGAAATTACTAAGGTGAAAGAGCATGTTTTGTTTCTAATGCATAGGTTTGAATCCCACATTGTAGAAATTAATTTTATCAGTGTGTAAAGTCACACCAAAAAATGTCAGGTCATATAATTTATACCCCCAATACATATATGCAAAGTTAAATCAAGTAACAGGTACAGCAGCATCCGAACCAAAAACTAATGCTAATTGTCACATTACACTTCTTTGTTCATAAACTGCTTTCCTCTCTGTTTGGCAAGGTTGCTCACTGTTTAACTTCATGCAAGCTTGGTTGGCATGGTTCTTTGGGTTTGCACACTAGTAGTAAATGCAATAACATGCACTGGCAGGAAATCGCTCTTAACTATTGCTGTTTCCCCTAGTTGGACATGTCTGGTGGTAGAAGAGGAGGTTCCCAATTTACAGCACAGAGGTTGGGTGTTGAGGAGTCCAAAATCTTCATTGGACTCCTCGTAAAGCACCACAGCTGAAGGATCTTGCACGGGGACTATACTGGCTCCTAGTACAAGTCTGAAGCATGGAATAGTCTGGCCAAGGCTGGCTCCAGTGAGACTGATATTCCATGCAATGTATAACAATGTAGGCTTCACTATAATGATCTCAAGAGGCACAAGCAAGATATGCTCAATCAGTGGCTGGATGAGTTTATGACTGTTGACATCCCACAGTTGTGTAAGTATACAGATACAGAGAATTAAAACTAGATAGGCAGCTGCATATATGCAAGGCTGGTATGCTTAACGCTCTTCTCTTGTTCTCTTTTGATTTCACTGCCAATGAAGATATTATGGTGAATAGGGAGGTCCATGCTGAGCATCTAGAGAGACTGAGGGAAGCAAGGGGTATGCATGCAGCACAACATAACTATTATTTTAGCTAAAGTATCACTCTTCCATACAGTAGTAGCAAACTAAGCATCCGTTTCCTAACTATAAAAGCAAGCATGCATGCTTCAGTCTGTTGCACAAGCCAAATGTAGGAGTCAAGTCTAATACTGTAATCAGATGTTGTGGGTTCAAATACCACAGGCAAAAATTATATAGTAAATTCTTAAAAAATATTCCATAAGTTAATTTTAACAGAAGTGGCAGAAATACCCTGTTGTTAACTTAATCTGCATAATTTGACCAAGCATATGTGCAGTATATGCACATTGCAAGGATTACTTTGAGCAATCATTACTTAAAATTTCTGGTTGTTAAGAAATATACTTAAATGTAAAAGTAGAGATAAATACTTTATTTTTGTTATAATGCATTGTATGTCGCAAATGATGTGTACTACTTATCGCTTTTTTCTCTTACCCCAACCCTTATCTCTCTTTTTTCATTTTTTTATGTATCATCAAAACATTTCCATGTCATCTATTCCTGACAAATCACAAAATCCTTTACAGAACGGGGAGATAGGCCAACCCCCATGGCTCAGCTTGCCCCCACTCCATTGGTTTCTGTACTGATGCCAAGCACATCTGGGACCCAAGCTGGCAGTACTGCCTCTGCTACCCCCACACTACCTGAGCCCTCCACATCAGGTAGCACTACCCCAGCAGCTGGTGCTGTGGTACCCTCTGGGAGTATTGGCAGAGTTGGGGATTTTATCACCAGCTAGCAGTTGCCAGGCTTGGTGCATAAGGTTGTACACAGCACAATTGGATGGAGACAATGGTCTCTTTAATGGTCCGTAGGACAGAACATCAAACACTCCAACAGCAAGTGGAGTACAGAGACAGTGATAACAGTCCTATGGGTGAGGGCTAAATTTCACTGTCCACATGTTTGATAGGCATGGGCATCCATTGTCCCTTCCCCAACCCCAATAATGGTGTCCTTCAATCTCTCATGCTCTCACCTTCCCTGTGTCTTGACTTGTTTGTCCTGTTTATTTGCCTCTATTTCCTCACCTACCCTACTTAGCAGACCCAGAAATACCTATGCCCCTTACCCAACACTCCTCTCTTAATAAAAAAAAAATATCACCCCATACATAGCTCTGCACTTTGCATACATGTCTTCTCGACACACTTGATTCAGTCCAATTGGCTATACAACATGATTGAATTGTCACCCCTCTTTGTTGTGAGGTGACAGTCCAAATTCAGCTAATATTCTGTACATATTTTCATTTTGCACTGTTGAAGAAATGGATAGCTATGGTTCTTTCTTACATCCCTCCTGCACATTCTTCTATTGCTTTCCCTTTGTTCTTCCCCCTGCTTGCCTCCCATTTCATCACTTTCCTATCTACCCCATTTTAACACCTTTAATCTGGTCAAAAAATAAAATCAGATGCCACACACATAACAATGAAGCCCTTCACATTTTGCTCTCTGTGCTGGCATGGACTTTGGCACCATACACCAATGCTGAGTGACTGTGTCCTGCTCTTCAATGGTACAGTTATTTCCATGCAATGCTGCTTACACACACTGTGCTGAGGTAGAATAAAGAATTATTTAATTGCATTATAAATACATATTTAAAACAATTGGATACTCCTGGACACATGGATACACCTGGATTCAAACCCTGTATCATCTGGGCTCAAAAAGAAATCTATCAATGCACTTACACCTGTTAAGAGTCAGCTACCCAGCAGGTGTGTTTCTTACACTCAGTACTATCCACACTGCTTACTGCAGCACCTCTCTGCTTAATGTACTTGCATGGAGGTAAGCAAACTCTCATAATTTTATCAATGAAGCAGAGGCTCATTTTTCCTTGTTGCTTAACTATGCACAAATGGAGAAAGCAGTATAAATGTGAATCTCATGTATGCAAACACTTTGCCATTGATTGTGCAAACCCACTGCTCGGGAGTGCGCTATGGACAGTGCACATTAACATGTATTACATATGTATACTGCCTATTTAGACCTCATCCCATGAAAGTACATGTAAAAACACAACCAAAGGAAAGGCAATTTTTAAGGAAAGAACACATATTTACATTGTAGCCATGTGTTACCTACACCCATACACTTGAAACTTGGGCTCTCACTACTTGTTCCCAAATATATCAAACACACTACAGAAATAAATAAAAATGCTTTCTTATATACTCTGCACATTTTTATACTTGTAGTAATGTGGACAGCTGTGTAGTAATGTGGACGGCATATGATTTGCAAAGCTGTCTTTTTAAGGTACACCAGCACATTGGAAACACAATAACACATGCTACCCTTTACACACTCATCAGTCTGGTAATATGCAGAGCTTTAATATCTTGACAGTTGTACATAGCTAGCCATCCATTTCATACAGGTCTGCAAACATCTAACACTGATGTCATTCACAATAAATTGCCCTGCAGCATTATAAAAGTCACACTTGTGCAGTGGTGTTTGTGTTAAATACTGAGTTCTCTAGTTGGTATACCTTAGTTAAGTAGGGGTTTTAATCTCACTGCAGCCAACTGGTGTATGTGTGTGTGTGTGTGTGTGTGTGTGTGTGTGTGTGTGTGTGTGTGTGTGTGTGTGTGTGTGTGTGTGTGTGTGTGTGTGTGTGTGTGTGTGTGTGTCTAGTCAGAACAGCAAAACTCTGCATCCTACAGTCATCAGTACAATTCCATGGAGTACCAATATTTTGAAAGTTGTACATGCCTATACATCCATTTAATTCATGCCTTTCATGCTTCCCAACATCTTCTCTCAAACATCCACTACAAATTGTCCAGCAGCATTGTAAAATTCAGACTTGTGCCATGATGGTTGCATTAAGTACTGAGTGCTCTAGCTTATGTACCTAGCTAGGTAAAGGTTCTAATCACAACTGGTGTGGCTGTCTGTCTACTCAAAAAAGCATAACCGTGTATCCTTTGATCATCAGTGCAATCCCATGGAGTACTGATATTTTGAAAGTTGTACATGCCTGCACATCCATTTAATGTAGATTTCACAACATCTACCCTCAAAAATCCAATGGTGATGTCTGCAAAAGTCTGACTAGTTATTTGGCCCTTGCGTTAAGTGTTGTGATTTGTAAAAGGTTAGGCAGAGATTCTCTTCTCACTGTGATCATCTGGTATGGCTGTGTGTCACTTGGTTGAAATTTGAGATGGCATTTTACACCAGCATGTCAGACACTGCTATTACCATCTTCTTTCCACCAGACACTGCTGTTGTTAGCAGCTATAAGGTGTTGTTGGACACTATAAAAAACAGAATTGTGCAGTGGTGCTTGCATTAAATATTGAGTTCTCTAGTCAGTGTACTTAGGTAGGGTTTCTGCTCTATGGTCAACTTGTGTGTGTATTCAGTGGGTTGACATTCAATCAACCATTTTACACTAGGTATATATATATGGAGAGAGAGAGATACATATACTTATATAATTAAAGTAATTTACATTTTTGCAGGGCGGAACTCACCCTGTACCACTGTGTCTGAGGTTTTGACTTCAGGTACTACGTCCCTGAATATACCAACTCCCGGATCATTCAATCTTGGCTTTAGGTTCTAATTCTTTGCTTCTTTATTCTCTTTTTTTAAGAAGTCAGGTATTCAATATATATCTACATCTATATCTACTGTATATAATGTGTGTGCATGTATATATATATATATATATATATATATATATATATATATATATATATATATATATATATATAAAGTTAAAAAATTTGCTCCCACTCTCAGAATGGTCATTTAAAACAGGCACCATTCTTTTGCTGAGGCACTAGATCAGTGAGTTAGCATAAAGTAATTTATTTGACTAAAAATTTGACATAAATACACAGAAATTACAGCTGTATAATAATTTACAAATTACTTCAGAATGACACAGCATTTCATCTTTTCTAGTGCCATAGGATAATGTCCTTTGTCAAAAAGTTTTCTTACATCTGTATGCCATTAAAGACCTCAAATTATACCAGACAGATGCTTCAAGGAAACCATTTACTACTTTATTTAGGTACAGAAGTGGCTTGTCTGACCAAACCTAATGAGACCTCAAGAGAACAGTCAGCCAAAATGATTAATCATTTATTTAATTTGACATTAGCAAATCACAATTTAAATAATAAATATGTGATTTTGAAAACTGTGGATGACAGAAGTATGTCAGATTACTTTGCCTAGCCAGATGAGGTATGGTGAATTCACATGATTACTTGGATTACAAATTATAAAAAAAACAGTTGTTTGTCCTGTTACAATTGAAATCCCACAGAAATACTAAAACTGAAAAAAATTGCCATCCTCAAGTCAGAGGTACACAAGTCTCAGATGAGTCACAGTACCAAACCCATTCATTCTTTATTTGATTCCCAATCTACAGGGACTACAGGCTTGTACCACCCTTTGTCCAACAGGAATAGCAGACTGACTTTTTATGGCTTTTGTCTGGACAACAATACAATAAATGAAAGTCATCCATCTATGTATAAAAATGCATTCAATAAAAAGACAATGCTAAACTTTCACTTAGATATACAGTCATCTTTGGCCCTTGTGTTAAGTGCTGTGCTTTGTAAAAAGTTAGGCAGGGATTATCTTCTCACTGTGGTCATCTGGTATGGCTTTGTGTTCACTTGGTTGAAATCTGAAATGGCATTTTACACCAGCATGTCAGACACTGCTATTACCATCTACTTTCCACCATACACTGCTGATGTTATCAGCTATAAGATGTTGTTGGACACTATAAAAAACAAAATTGTGCAGTGGTGCTTGCATTAAATATTGAGTTCTCTAGTCAGTGTACTTAGGTAGGGTTTCTGCTCTATGGTCAACATGTGTGTGTATTCAATGGGTTGACATTCAATCAACCATTTTACACTAGGATGTGGGACACTGCTATTACCATCTTCTTCTTACCAGACACTGCTGAGGTCATCAGCTATAAAGTGTTGTTGGACTCTATAAAAGCAAAGCCAGACTTGTGCTGTGCTGCTTGCATTAAATACTGAGTTCTCTAGTCATGGGACTTAAGTAGGATATCTGTTCTCACTGTGGTCAATTTATGTGTTTGTTCAGTTGGTTGACATTCAAGAAACCATTTTACACCATCATGTCAGACACTATTATCATGTTTTAATGTCTTGGCAAAGCCCTGGCTGCTGTCTGCTCCTGTCCCAGTGTATTTTGCCTTAGTACCCTGCTCTTCTTGTGCTATCCCTGCACTAGTCTCTAGAAACCAACCTATCTTGTGGAAAGGACCCTATCCAAATCCCTGCTGTTGCATCTCACAGCCTAAATTCCCTGCATCCTGCTAAAAGAAAACAAGAAATGCCCTGCTCTTCTTGTGCTATTACTGCACTAGTTTCTAGAAACCAACCTATCTTGTGGAAAGGACCCTATCCAAATCCCTGCAGTTGCATCTCACAGCCTAAATTCCCTGCATCCTGTCTCAAGAAAACAAGAAATACCCTGCTCTTCCTGTGCTATTCCTGCACTAGTCTCTAGAAACCAACCTATCATGTGGGAAGGACCCTATCCAAATCCCTGCAGTTGCATCTCACAGCCTAAATTCCCTGCATCCTGTCTCAATAAAACAATAAATACCCTGCTCGTCTTGTGCTATTCCTGCACTAGTCTCTAGAAACCAACCTATCTTGTGGAAAGGACCCTATCCAAATCCCTGCAGTTGCATCTCACAGCCTAGATTCCCTGCATCCTGTCTCAAGAAAACAAGAAAGTATGTTGTTGGTCTCTATATCCTGCCAGTAAAATTGTAAACCATTGTACTATAGCTTTAGGGGTTCAAAAGCACGCTCCAAGCCAGGACAGCCAGCAGCCTCTACCTCCCTCTCTTAACTACACTATTACCCACTTACCTCCTAACCTTCGCAGTAACCCCTTTTACTTGCAGTCACCCCTCCCAATTCTATAACCAGCTAGCTCCCTCTCAAACTTACCTGCAATAGAAGACCCGGCCATTAGGTGGCACCCTTATCCTAGCTTCCACCTCCTGCATACCCTCTGTTCTCTTGTTTCATTACCTTAACATTTCTGAAGTTCTAGACCTCCTCTTAATACTCTCTCCTCACCCTTTACTTCAACTGTCTACAACTACCTATTCCATCACAGACTCCTTACTTATCTCTGCTCTTACCTACTCCTGACTTATCTAACTTACCTTCAGTATCAAGCTCTGCTGATTGTTTCTTCTCCAGCTGCATTGCTACCTGTTTCAACCCACTCCGTTCGCCCTGTGGGCTCACTCTGCTCCCATCCCTACCCCCAATTCCCACCCACCCCCAGGGGTCCTACTCTTATACTAATTACCCACACCCTTTCCTCCTCCCATAACTCTCAGGCTACCTTACCATTGACCACACATCCCTATTCATCCTTCTCTAACCGCTCCCTATCTCTCCTACCACACCCTCCAATTTTGGTTCTTCCCTATCCACAGCTACCATACTTCCATACCTACAACAAGACACCAAACTAATAATCCATCCCAACACACTTACACTTACACCTGTTACTTCTACCACTTATTCTACCACCATTACTTTTGGCCTACATACGTACCTCCTATGAACACTCATTATATCCAAACCTTTATAACCCCAATAAGCTAATTACCTCTTCTTCCCTACCAGTACTCTCTAACCATGTAAACATAACATATACACCCAGCTACTCAGTCAAGATTTCATAGAATACTCCACATTAGGTATTACAATCACAATCCCAGAAAATCTCCACAGCTATACAGAAGATTCCCATCTCCAACCTTTCTAATACAAGTCCTCTCATTAAAAGATGGAGATATCCGCCCAATTCCTGGCCCAATTACATTTCCTATCACACAACTCCACAATCCCAATCAATTTAACACTCATTCCCTTACTCAAATAACAAACTCTCTCTTCATAGCCCACCTCAACATACATAGCATTAATAATGAAGTCTCACAACTTCATGCTCTCTTAGAAGTCTACTCTTTCGACATTCTTTGTTTAACAGAAACCTGGTTAAAGCCTGTAACTAAAGACAATGAAATCACCCCACCCGGATATAATATATTTAGATCTGACCATGTAGCAAAGAAGGGCGTGGGAATTGCTATCCTATTTAAATCAGGTCTACAGATCACCACATATGACTTTAAACCACCTGTAGATTCTACTGCTGAAATTCTTATTTCTAAACTTCAACTCAACACTTTCAAATCCATCTATATTATCTGTATCTATCTACCTCCTGGCAATAACAATGCCACCATAGAAGATATCCTCTGCTGGCTATCACTAAACCTGCCCCAAGAAACCATTATCCTAGGCAATTTTAAGATAGATTGGAATTGCTGTTGCAGCAGCCACCCTACCACCCACATTAACCTATTTGTTTTTTCTCAAATCAGTACCTCCCCTACCAGGATAAACAAGCCTAATAAGAAAGAAAGTACCTTGGATTGGATTCTTATAAATAACCATCCCCACACATATGAATCTGGAACCCTCCCTGATGATATTAGTGACCACTCACTTACCTACATTATCAGGCATAAGACCAATGTCTCCATTCCAGCCACTTTCAAGTTTAGTAGATCCAAGAAAAACTTTAACCCTGATCTCTTTCAAAGCGAACTAAGAGCATGCAACTGGTCTCCCTTAAAACACCTCCCATTGGAGGAAGCTGTTAAATACTTTAATTCCAAATTCCTAGCCATTCTAGATAACCATGCACCAAACCGCTCTATTTGAATTAAAACCAAATCTGCCCCATGGCTTTCAAAAGAAACCAAACAAAAATTCCACCTCAGAAATAAATACTGGGCCAAATGGCGAATGACAAAAAACTCTGCAGACCGTCAAATCTTTGGACAACTGAGAAATGACACTAAAAAAGCTATACTGTCTGATAAAAGAAACTACTACTTACAGTTCCAGCAAACTAAACATAATAACCCACAAAAAGTCTGGGCAAGTATTAACCAACTACTACACCCAGGTCAATCCATTACACCTAACCCACAAGGCACAGACCAGGAGAATCCAAAGCATACTGCCAATGCCTTCAATACCTTTTTCACTGAGGCCATTCAAACACTTGCCAGTCACCTATCACCTAATAACTTCACTTTACCTACCTCTACCACAACCCCATCCCCTACATTTCTCTTCCAACCTGTCCCTACAACATATATTCTTTCCCTTATCCAAAAACTTAAACCTTGCTCTCCTTCAGCAGACCAAATACCTGCTGAATATCTACAGAAATCAGCCAAATCCATAGCATATCCCATTTCCATTCTGATTAACAGAACTATTAGTGAAGGACACATCCCAAACATATGGAAAGTCTCCCATATGATCCCCTTTCATAAAGATGGAAACTCAACTGAATTCTCCAACTACCGTCCCATAGCCCTGCTTTCACCTTTGGCAAAACTAATGGAAAAATGCATCCATAAGCAACTGCTAGACCATCTAATCCAAAATAACTTACTTTCCAGCTGTCAACATGGTTTCAGACCTTTCCACAGCACTACTACTGCCCTCCTTTACTGACTGTATTAACAAAAAATGAAACTCCAATATGCTTTGCTCTGCACTATTTATCGATCTGTCCAAGGCATTTGATATGGTTAATCACCAAATACTTATTAATATCCTCAAATCCCTGTCACTAGATGCAGTCACTATTAAATGGTTCCGATCCTATTTAGATAACAGACAACAAGCAGTACTTTGGCACAACACTCTAATTACCCACCTGCCCATTAACATTGGCGTCCCTCAAGGGTCCATATTAGGGCCTCTTCTTTTCTCCATATTTATCAATGACCTTCATCTAGCAATCCCCCAAGCTACATGCATTCAATATGCTGACGATTCTACACTTATATGCACAGCCACATCCACTTCCAAACTTCACTCCCTTACCCAACAGGTATTTAATACAGTAGAACAATGGTTTACACAACATTGCCTTCTCTTGAACCCCAAAAAAACTAAACTCCTCCTTTTCAATCCTACTCGTAAGTCCACCCCAATGGATTTCTCAGTTACATCCACTAATGGTACTCCCATATCACCTGACTCAACTACAAAACTACTTGGTATCATCATAGACTACAATCTTAACTTTGACATCCATATCAACAATACTATAAAAACCATTAACAAAAAACTAGGCTCTCTCTACAGAGTCAAACGCTTCCTTTCACCAACAGTCAGAATAACTATTGCTTATACCCACCTAATCTCTACACTCCTCTATGCCTTACCCATATTTACTAATTTATCTAAAAATAACCTCACCAAACTGGAAATATCCTACAATAACATTGCCAGGTTTGCTACTGGCAACCCATTCAGAATCAATCACTGCTATAATCTTAAGCAGCTAGGATGGCTATAAATTCAGAATATGCTTAAATTCCACCAACTAACCATTGCCCATAAGACTCTTTACCAACCTTCCAGTACTCCTATACTATCTACCCTCATCATCCCCTATAATAATCTGAAATACTTGCGCTCATCACACAAACTTCTTGTAAACACCTCTAAATCTAATAACAGGGCTGGGGATTCTCTTTTCAGTAATACTGTTGGAAAATCCTGGAACCTTCTCCCCAGTGAACTTTCTTCAGTTTCCTCTACGTCTCTTTTCAAAAACAGACTGAAACTTTTCCTGAGAACACACTGGCTATATCCCTGTACTAAACCTGACTAATCATTTTTCTACTCATAACAGTCACTGCCTACCCACTACTTTCCTATAACTAGTTCTACTTTCCTTAATTTCCACATTACCTTTTTCCTTACCCTTCTTTTCATCCCCTGAGCTTACTCATAGTGTGACAACTCGTTATTAATATAATTACACAATATGCCTCTTGTATTGTTACTTTCTGTAGTCTACCTGTAATTTTGCACTGTATCTACCTATTGCACTGCAAATTATTCTGCCCTCTCTGTAATTTGCATTGTACCTGCCTTTGGCACTGTGAAGTATTTCTGTCCTCTTTGATAATTTCTGCGTTAACTTCAAACATCAAATGTTCTTTGTAAATATAAATGTATTTATTTATTATCCCAGACCTTATCTCCCCAGACTATAGTATATAATATACCTGCATTTTTGTATTGTACGTGAATCTTGAAATGGGAGGTATTTAGACCTCTATGATAATTTCTGTATTAACCTGTAACATAATTGTATGTAAAATGCTTTTGTTATTTTTCTGCAAGGAGCTTATCTCCCCAGGCCTCTACTGAAAATGGACATGTATCCAGTTAGACTAGCCCGGTCAACAAATGTAAAATAAAATAAAATAAATGTTCTTCTCACTAGACACTGCAGATGTCATCAGCTATAAAGTGTTGTCGGTCACTAGAAAAGCCAGACTTGTGTCATGGCGCTTACATTAAGTACTGTGTTTTGTAAATAGGCAGGTAGGGGTTCAATTCTCACTACAGTCAATATTCACAATGGTGGCAATTTTAGAATGCTATGTTAGTCCACAGCTATGTCAAACCCTAATCTGAACATCTCGTTATAGCATACAGTGATAATCCCATCCTATATAAAATGCACTCTGACAATTTTCAAGACAAACTGGTAATGTGGCAGTAACATTAACTACTGTGTTTGCAAACCTCTTCACCTGCACATACAAGGGTTCTAATCTGTCAGCAGTAAACTTCGTCACCTGGACATACAAGGGTTCTAATTTGACAGCAGGAGACATGCTTGTCTGTACATAGGTGTATGTACAGACATGCTTGTCTGTACATACTCCTATCACTTTTAAAACAATTTTACACAGGGATGTGATACCACATCCATGTTTTACATTCCTCCCAACATGTTCTCCTCAGCATAAATGATGGTATTATACTCCATAAAGTGCAACATGATGGCGCTACTGTCAGACATATGTGGTATTGTTACTGTGGCACTACATTGACATTCATATTCTGTACTTACACAGGTGTAATGTACAAATCAAGCCCAGTCTACTACTGTGTGTGTGTGTGTGTGTGTGTGTGTGTGTGTGTGTGTGTGTGTGTGTGTGTGTGTGTGTGTGTGTGTGTGTGTGTGTGTGTGTGTGTGTGTGTGTGTGTGTGTGTGTGTGTGTGTGTGTGTGTGTGTGTGTGTGTGTGTGTGTGGTTGGTGGTATGTTATGGCCATTGTATGATCAATGGATTCATTACTCATTGCACTACCACCACTTGGAAAACCTTTCATGCAGCCCCATGCATTCACCATCCTTCTTTTTCCATTGGCCACATGATTTCCTTCCTGCAGAGTAGTGGAGGATGTCCTCTTGTCAAATATGCATACATACATCATGAAGCAGAGTCCTTCCATGAGCTTTGGCAAGCCATCTCAAGACCATTGCATGTGTGCTTGCTAATTCTGTCATGCTGCGGTGCACATCTCATATGGACAATGCCCGGATGAAATGCAATCAAACAAGTATAAATATATGCACAATAGGCTTACTATCTTCCATAATATTGATATAGGGATTTTTACAGGGTATAATAATGGCTAGGATTTCATGTGATGTTGGCCATTAGCCTAATTATGTCCTATGATTCTATGAATGGTTGACATGTCAATGTTGCTGTCATTGACATGCTATATTGTGGTGTGGATGTACAGTATGCTAAAAAAGATCTCACAATCTGTGATGTAAGCTAATGTGTTTATGGCCATTGATGCAGTTGCAGTGCATGCTCCTTCTATAATTGCAGTACATGCTCCTTCTATAACAGTTGTAGTAATATGCCTACTGAGAACTGTTGACATGGTGCTATACATTGTTATGTATAGTGGTGGTATATTAGGACATGTGTTTTTGTAGTAGAGCAGATCAATCTTCTACACAGTTCAGGTTCTGCTATCATAGTGACACTTCCGGTATGGCATAGGTATGCATGTGTCTACATACCATCATTAAATGTTCTGTGACTGACAATATCAATTCATATTGATTAGATGGTCACATAAGTCTTGTCTCATACTCTTCAATGTATCACATGTTTTGATGCAATTGCAACCTTGTGGAATTTAATGCATGTACAGTTGTGTTGCCACACACAAGGATTACTGATGTGGTCAGCAGTACCACTGTATGAATATTAGCATTTGTGTCAGGAAATGTTCTGCATGAGCCACAAACAACTGATCTCTAATGTGTGCTGATATGACATCAGACTACTCAAACACAGCCTGCTCATGAAACACATATAGGCAACTACTGTGCAAGTGATGTAAGTAAGTGACATTGGTACAGTTGTACAACTGTGTGCATAGCAACAGTGGGTGTAATGTGATGAATGACCAAAGATGTATGAAGGTCATGTCAAAATTAATTTTCTTTCAATACTTATGAATGTTAAGTGGAATACACAACTAGGCACAGATCTGTGTATGGATGTCATCAGACATAGCCACCCACAGCACACAGACAATCTGCTAGCTGACAGTTTGTTTCACATGTCACCATCCTGTCATCATTGGCCATTAGCCAGATTATACATACAAAGATTACTCGTTTTTTTCTCAGCAGGGCAGCTCATCTGTGTGTTCCCTATGACTAAACACAGAAGCAATGGGCTCTGTCAACATAATAGGCTGTTTATACCATGTCTTCAAACCAGACCTCAATTAACATAAATAATTAAGCTGTAGAGAAATAACCCTTCTTCAGTATTTAATAGACCTGAGCTACAGGTGGTCTGTTTTCCGTGATTAAAACCAGACCTACCAGACACAGTGGGAGCTGTACATCAACATAGCCTCCAGATAGCCTATTTTCCCATAGAGAGGTATACAGCAACATGCATCTTTCTGACTCGGGGGGACCATCTCCTGATGCATGGAGTTATAGGCCCACCCTAACTCTCCTCATCTGTGAGGTAGACCAAGGAGTCATCAATGATCATCTCTTAAAAGACACAGGTAACATCCCAACTTTGTACTAAACCCACATTTGATTTGCTCAGGCTACATCAAATCTGTTACATCTGTTTGCTCTCTTTAAGAAGGTTACCAAGGGCATGCATGATTACAACAATATCATCCTGGTGACTTGACCTGGCCAAGGTATTTGACACAAATCAACAGTCAGTCAGAGAAACTGTCACAAGTGCCCATAAACTCCTATGTCACCAAGTATGTAGGCAACTGGAACACATACATGACAGATAAATATGTTGCAGTGTGGGAATTCATCTCTATCTAGAGTTCAGTGACCAGGTCCATACATCAGAGCTCTGTGTTAGGCTCTTTACAGTCCATTACTTAAGTGTCAGACATCAGAACTGACTTTACACATCCTTTCTCTAACCAACTTTGTTGAGGACTGCAATTTCTGGACAGTCATTGAATCCACGTGTGGCATTGGTATAATGCATACAGTAGTAACATACACAAAGGATTGATGCCACAGCCATGGGGATACAGTAGATAAAGGAAACGTATGGGGGGATTAGTTCCATTATGAACACAAATACACAAGATAAGTACAATATGGACAACACACCCCTATGAGTAAACCAAGGGGTAAGCACACCCATCAACTAGCCATGATTGCTTGCAATTTCTAATACAGGTATAACAGTTTCTCTTCAAACACCTCTGGCAGATATTCCATTTTGAGGGAGGTATGCTTGATTCCCTTCAGAGATTGCTAATGAATCATAACAGCAGTACAAGCGTGTTCCTGCAGAATCTTTGATCACTCACAGTCACATATGTTATGTTGAAGATATTGTCCTTAATTGTGCATGCTTGTGTCTACTGTTTTCCATGAGCTTGTTACTATGTGTCCTGCTTGAATGAGACCTATGCTGACATTACATTCATATTCAGGCAATTCATTGTGCACAGCTTCGCAATATGCACAGAATTCCTATTGTATATACCATCCCTGATATATATCACGTCCATTGTTCATGTCAGGATGCGTATATCACAAAGTATCTGCTCCATTGATATATATCACCTTGTGTGACAGTCACATAATATACAATAACTGTGCAGTCCTTACTGTATCATGTAAATATGTGACTGTTGGTCATGCTACAACTGTCTTCATTGACATGCCCTGATCTGCTGTACATTACAATGTTTCACCTGTCCTCTTCTCCTGTGCTCATTCCTACAACTCATCTGTGTGTTCCTTTTCAATACACACACACTTCCACTGACTATTTATTTATGATGCTGTCTATGTACCCTTACTGATCATTTACACAACTTTGATTCAGTATGGCTGAGACAGGTTTCCACAATACTCTGCACTGTATACACTTTCATGTAATGTGTTGGAACTATATACATTGCTTTATTAATAACCTTTAGTAATCACTGTGGCATTCCACACCGTCCCACAAACCAAGTTTGCCTGTAAATAAACAGGTTTACATGATTGCTGCTGTCTATGTTGCTAAAAACAGTTTCCTGGATGGTAATACTGTGTTGCCAGCCATGAAACTGCACTTATTTATGTTTAAACAAGGTGTACAGCATGGAATTAGCTCCTCTGCTCACTACACAAATACATAAACTCAGTGGAGACTTCGCATTAAGTGTACACAGAGTTTACTGAATCCCCAGGAATATCACTAGATAAGAAATTTTGTAAGTCATGAATAAAATCTAATACATGAGTACAATGGTTCAAAACAAAGAAAGTGTAAGCAAGAAAAGTCAGGCTTGAAGAACAGAGTATTTATGTAATGTGTTGGTGGAAGTGATAATATATAACAGGGTGCAGGAGGAGCGAGGTGAAAAGGCAAGTCTGAAAGGTAACACCAGGGAAATAGGTGGAGGCGCCATCACACAAAATGGCCGGATCATGTGTCTGATGTGGTAGAGGTTGGAATAGATGGTTAGTAGATAAATAGAGTGAGAGGAAGGGTGGGTAAGGTTGAATAAGAAGATGTAAGATTGTTTTGTGAAGACTAGCTATAAGGTGTCAGTGTCTGGTATGTGGCTGGGTAGGGGTGCATACAAAAGAGATGTTATGTGAAAGGGGATAAAAGTAGATGGAGAGACAGAAAAAGTAAGGTAGTGAGCCAGGAGATATGGAAGAGGCACAGAAGGGCATAATAAAATTAAAAGGAGTTATAAGAAGAATGATACGAAGTGGAAAGGAAAGATGAGAGGAAAGTAAATGGTTTAGGGAGAAAAGATGACAGTGACAGTGGCATAAGCTGTAGGTATAATATGTCAGTATAGTATCTTTAGATAGGGTAAGGCATAGCAAAGAATAACACAGAATATATCTTGTGGCTGGATTAGACTTTTTGTCTAGCAAGGAGATGAGCAGGAAACCTGACACATTGTTATTATCATTATTATTACTACTAAATGTCTAACATTCAGTACAAATTTAGCAATTAAAATAATTCAAAATGTATATATATAGACACACACACACACACAAATGTATATATATATATATATATATATATATATATATATATATATATATATATATATGTGTGTGTGTATTTATATATATATGGAGAGAGAGAGAGATACATATACATATATAATTAAAATAATTTACATTTTTGCAGGGTGGAACTCATCCTGTACCACTATGTCTGAGGTTTTGACTTCAAGCACAACATCCCTGAATATACCAACTCCCGGATCATTCAATCTTGGCTTTAGGTTCTAATTCTTTGCTTCTTTATTCTCTTTTTTTAAGAAGTCATGTATTCAATATCTATCTACATGTATATCTACTGTATATAATGTGTGTGCATGTGTATATATATATATATATATATATATATATATATATATATATATAAAGTTAAAAAATTTGCTCCCACTCTCAGAATGGTCATTTAAAACAGGTACCATTCTTTTGCTGAGGCACTAGATCAGTGAGTTAGCATAAAGTAATTTCTTTGACTAAAAATTTGACATAAATACTCAGAAATTACAGCTGTATAATAATTCGCAAATTACTTCAGAATGACACAGCATTTCATCTTTTCTAGTGCATAGGATAATGTCTTTGTCAAAAACTTTTCTTACATCTGTATGCCATTAAAGACCTCAAATTATACCAGGCAGATGCTTCAAGGAAAACATACACTACTTTATTTAGTTACAGAAGTGGTTTGTCTGACCAAAACTAATGAGACCTCAAGAGAACAGTCAGACAAAATGATTAATCATTTATTTAATTTGACATTAGCAAATCACAATTTAAATAATAAATATGTGATTTTTAAAACTGTGGATGACAGAAGTCTGTCAGATGACTTTACCTATCCAGATGAGGTATGGTGAATTCATATGATTACTTGGATTACAAATGATACAAATCAGTTGCTTGTCCTGTTACAGTTGAAATCCCAAAGAAATACTAAAACTGAGAAAATTTGCCATCCTCAAGTTAGAGGCACACAAGTCTCAGATAAGTCACAGTACCAAACCCATTTGTTCTTTATTTGATTCCCAATCTACTGGGACTACAGTCTTGTTGCACTCTTTGTACAACAGTAATAGCAGACTGACTTTTTATGGCTTTTGTCTGGACAACAATACAATAAATGAAAGTCATCCATCTATGTATAAAAATGCATTCAATGAAAAAGACAATGTTAAACTTTCACTTAGATATGCAGTCATCTTCTTGGTTTGTACATTAACTAAAGATACTTATAGCTATACAGAAAAAATATATAACAAAACCACTGCAACCACAAATAAAAGGTGATATCACATCTACAGTGTCATCATTTAATGAGAAATGATTAAGAAAAAATGAAAACAGCAAAAAATTGAGGACAAGTAATTTTTGCGACTTACCATACATCAGTGAGGTCATTCATTTTAAAGGCTGCACAGAAAAAGGAAACCAATTATCCTAAAAGAAAACTAAAGAAATGTGGACAAAGCTTATCTATTCCTTACTGAGTATAAAGAAGACATGGTTCTTTGTGGTCAACTTCAACTACATGATGTTGAACACCCCAACTGTTATTTCCCATAAGAGGTCACTGAAGTGTCTAAGTTCGCACCAACAGATATTCCATTTGCTTTTAGAATTTATCCTTTCTTCAGCACTTGTGCAACAATGCCAATCCTAAGAAGTGGTGATAGATATATAACAGGAGAGTTTGGCACCGTAAGCGGCAGATGTATTTGGTGTCCCTCTTAAGAGATCAATGTTGTGATCACTTAATGGGTAGCGTTCAATAAACCCTACATGGCTTGCTAAAACCATGTGCACACTGCGGCATGATGAACACATGAGAGCATGATGATTTGTATTCAATAAGCAGCTCTACATGATATGTAGAGCTGAGCAAACATGATAAACATCATAGCATGCTAATTTCTGCATAAACAGCTCAATTCTATGCTAATTAACAAATTTAAGATGGCAGAGCTATTCAACAAGTTGTAAAGCAATTGTGTACTCTTAGTGTAGACTTCAACCTTGTAGTCCAAACCTATTGGAATACAGCTACGGAAACGACACAGTAAAGAAAGAATGTTAGGGGCTACTGTTGCTCTTTTGCATGTGTATGCAGTAAGTCTATGCTGTTGATGATAAAAGACCTTGGGCAAAGAGCAAAAGGGTACTTAGATTCAGTTTAACCTTTCATGGTCTGCATGAGGTGGAAATAGTAGAGTGCTACCAGGCATACCTGTCAACCTCTTAGCACAAGATATCTGGGCAAGGCCTAAAATAATGGGGGGAACAAAAGACCAAAAATAGCAACATAGTTTAAATATTGCTCTTATAAACTTAGAAAGTTGCTAGAATTACAGGATTTATGTTAGCATGCATTTTCTGAAGTATATGAATTCTGAAACTCAAATGTAGATCATTGTTTAGTGACTTCAATACTCAGTGATCTGCCTGAAAACCACAAGTGTTATAAGGAATAGACCAAAAATATGCGACAAAAATCTGGACATTCAGCAGAAATCTGGGCAGTTGAGAGGTATGCTACCAGGATCTCTACAACCTCTGTCATCCTCATCTGAGACCAAGGGCAAACCTAGGAGAACCAATAATAACTGTGAAGATCAAGGTATGTGCAGCACTTAGAATATTAGATACAGGAACCTTTCAATGATCCACAGGGGGCATGCAGGGGGTGTCACAGGTATCAACATCCAGAATCCTATACAAATTCTTGAATGTTATGCTACAGCATGTCAGTGACTATATTTATTCTCCCCCTACCACTGAGAACAGAGCTATAACATGCAGGAATTCTACCCTATAACATACTTCCCTGAGGTCCTGGGTGCCATAGACTGCATGCCCATTGAGATCAAGTCACCACACAGGAAACAGGGAAGGGTCTACATCAACAGAAAGGGGTTCCACTCTATTAACTGCCAGGTCATGTGCAATGCTAGCAGAATCATCCTGAATGTGTGTGTGTGTGTGTGTGTGTGTGTGTGTGTGTGTGTGTGAGAGCTAGCAACTCTGGCAATTAGCATGACTCTCATATCTGGCACACCTCACAGCTCTACCAGAAGTTTTCCAGGGGTGATATCCCACAAGGCCATTTACTGGAGGATACGAAGGATGCACTCTTACCATGGCTGATGATGCCCTTTAAAATGCACAAACACCCACAAAGAAATGCTATAATGAGGCATATGCTCAAAAAAGAAATATCATAGACTGTGTTCCAGCTGTTGAAGACATAGTTTCAGTGCCTAGAAACATCAGGGGTTTCCAAAATGATCCCAGTACTTGCACCAAATTATCACAGTCTGCGCTATCCTACACAATACAGCATAAGCACCACGGATTAGGAGCAAACATTCCACTACCACTGGCAAGGTCACCACAGCCACATGCACGTGAGGACATGGATGTGGAACCCCCAGCTGCTGTGGCTGTAGTTAGACGTAGGCATGCACAATATGCCCTCGGCATGACCAAGAGGCAAAAGATAGTGCACATGCTGACCTCCTAAGGGGTACACCTTTTATCCTATGCACATACAGACATAGATGCCAGGTAAAGCTCACAACTTTTGCTTCTTCGAGTAATAACTGTTTACTGCTAGCATCAGTCAGCCCTGAATAACAACAGTGGTAACTGCAGGACTAGCAAGGTAAGTGATGAAACTGTAATAGAAAAATAAATATGTAAGAACATGAATAAATGTCAGATACCTGCCTAACTGGTACTTGTAAATGTAACCAAGTAGAATGTGTGCAAGTTTCATGCCATCAATATCTGACATGACTGACATTTGTAATATATACTTATGCAGTTTACAAAATAACCTGGCCCATGCAACTGAAATGCCCACTATAGTAAAAGGATTGTAAAACATGTACTTATCCCATCACTACCACATGTGGAGCAATAAGCATGATTGAAAACAGTCTCCACCCCTTCAAGTTCCCTAGCTACATGGTTACCTTTCAATATAGATTCAACCCTCTAAACACTCTTAAGATGCAAATGAGGTGTGAACTCCTTAGAAAAGTTGAATACCAAACTTCTTGCTTTGTGCAGCAGATGTAAACTTAGTGTAGCCTCTACACCACTGTAAGTGCTAATGGCTCATAGCTGTGAATGAAGCAAAACAAGTAATGCATCGACACCCTTCACTGAAGTGGGTGTGTGTCAGTGTGGATACACTTACAAAGTGTGGACCTAACTGCAGTGAGCTGTTAAACAAAACCAAACACCCCACATGTATATTTCCATGGCGTAATAGCACAGTTTCCTGCCTTTGCTGAAAACTGTTGCTCACTATCATGCATTTGTATTACACCTTGAAAGGAATATGAGAGAATATGCACTGAAGATTGCATGTGTGATAGTAAAGAGAGGGGAAACATATTCTTAAATAATATGTGATCACTCATTCCACTAAATATGTTATGTACACATTTACAATCAACGAGAATGTCCAACTGTATGAGCTGTTTTTTTTACAAGGTATGAAATATTAATTAGTTGCATGCACATTATTTGCTTGCTATTACAAAGCTGTGTCTGTGGCGAAGAGAGATAACCAGGTACACCTGTATTGTAAAAGTACAACACTCTGATAGTTCAGATCCAGAGTTGTGTAATTGTTTAACCTTTATTTCCCTTCTTTTTATTTTTTATTATTTTTTTTCCCATTTTTCCATGCATGTGCCTTGTGGCATAGTGCAAACATGATTAGCTGCTTAAAACTGAAAATTTAACGTCAGTCACTTTCTAGAGCACAAACCTGCTTAGCAGCATTGTGTTGTGGTCAACTGGTAATGACTGCAGAAATTCCACCTGTTACCTGACTGTCTCTGTGGCACAAGGTATGAATGTGTTGAGCTAAAAAGGAGCCAACATAGGTAAAGTGGAGTTGGTGTCCCACAGTAGTTATTCTTACTGAGAAAGGGTCATAATGAGTATTTACACAAGTAATATACGTTTTCTATTGCCTTCTACATTTGCATGTTGCCTACCTATGTACAAACATACTACTTAAGGAAAAAAGTGAACATTTTAATTTAGTTCACCTTCCATTAGGCAAACTGGCTAAGCAGCGATGTACGGCCATCAGCACTCTGGACAGGACTGAGTGTGTAAAATACATCTGCTGTCTAGCTTTTCCTCTGGCACCAGGTGTAAGTCCAGTAAGTATATGGTCAGACCACATGTGAGCCTGGGTACAAATCCAGTACAGTTTTTTTTTTTTTAGCAAGGTTGTCCCACTGTCACTTTTTCGCAAAACTTTGATTATAAGGTAATACTACATACCAATAGCTACTTATAGTAGGTTGATTACCAAAAGGTATCACTACTGTTTGCATACACATACTTTTTGTAGGTATCATATGTAATATGTCTGTAACTGGTTTAGCATGACAATCATGATTATGGAATAAAAAATGCAGTTGCATATCTCTAATGGATACAATAGTTTACTGACGCTCAGATACACCCCTCCCATAACCCAGCTATAACTGTATAACAGAATGTAATTTGAGGTCTGTATCACAACTCCAAACTCTATTACTAAAGTCATGCAAGTCTATCCATTTCCAACATATTGTCAGACATTACTCCTGCATCACAACTAAGAATGCATAAGCCAGGACCCTTTAATGTCATGCACATACAGGCTTAATTGAAGTTTATCACCAGTCACTCTTTAAACTGTTTATCTGTAATGACCATTGCTGGCCAGCACTTCTTCTGTGGCAATGAGGAATGCTCACCTATGTGAAAATATATAAACTCTCTGTTATACAGGTTTGAATCCCATTTTATACAAATTTCTTTTAACAGTGTCTAAGTCCCCACAAAACATGTGCCAAGTCATTCCATTGATCCCTCCAAAGTCAAGGCTTAAAAGCCAAGTCATCTTAGCATTTCAGTGCTGACCACTGACCAAAGAGTGACTAGATATGGCAGCACATATGGCATAAATTAATGTAAAGTCTCAGATTAACATTGCTATTTCATAAACTCCCTTTCTCTTTATTTGCCAGTGTTTCTCCTCATTTACCTTTGTGCAAACATGGTTAGCATGGTTGTGCATTCACCGGTCATAAAACTTGATATCACAAATTGGTGAGAAAACATTGCAATTGTTGGAGGACCTTAACAGATAGGAAAGATGGTGACAAATTCAGGGGACAGAGGTAGGGTATGGATGAGTCAAAAGTATTTGTCGCATTCATTGTAAAGCATTACAGCAGTAGGCTGCTGCAGGGGGACTATACCAGGTCTTTCTTTAAAGCAAAGGCTTGGAACAGCCTAGCCAAGGCTGTCTCTAGTGTGACTGATGAGCAGTGTAGGCACCACTACAGTGACCTAAAGAGGTACAAGCAGGCACAACTCATTAGTGGCTGAATGAGTTTAGAATTGCTGACTTCCTCCAGTTGTGTAAGTATATCAAGCAACTTTAAATGTTATGGAATGTTGTAGATAGCCAAGACTGGTATTTATAATGCTTCCATGTTTCTTCTCTCATTTTCTATTTTACAGCTGCAGAGGACATCTCGGCTAACAGGGAGGCACATGCTGAGAGGCTGGAGGGACTCAGAGAGGTAGTACAGCTGACCCTGATTGTAATAACTATACTGTGATTCCATAGAGCAGTATCTGTTTCGTCATGCATTTCCTAACTGTAGCAGCAATCATGAATGCTTTCTTTTGTACCTCTTGCTAATTGTATTCAGATTATGTGTGTTCAATTCCCAGAAGTAACCTATAGATTAACATTCAACAAGTATCTTTTCTACATTTAAAATGCAGCTATATTGGCTTTAATGCTATGTTGTTAAGTTAATCTGTAGTATCTTTTAAAGCATATACAGAATATGTGCATATGCCAAGGATTACTTGTAAGAATTCAGTCAGTTTTGGATTGTGAAAGCTCTATAGTTGGTATAATAATAAAAGGATATTTATTGTAATGAAGCATGGATGTGACATGTCATCATTCTAATCATCTGGTTTCTTTTTTGTCTCACTCCACCCCTAATCTCTCTCTTTTATTGTGTGTGTGGCTTGCCTGAAATCACATCCTTCTGATGTCATACCTTTTTGATAACAAAAAAATGCTTTTTGGGAGGTAGGCTAACCACTGCAGCTTGGCCTGCCAACCCAACACTGGCTGCCACACCAATGCCCAGCACCTCTGAGACAAAACCTGGCAGTACTGCCTATGCAGCTCCCTCCACTACCCTGCCCATCCACATCAGGTAGCATTACTCCAGCTGCTAGTGCAGTGGTACCCGATGAGAGTATTGGTGAAGCCAGTGATTATGTCAGCTGCTAGGAGCTGCCAGGGATTGTGCATGATATAATAGAAAATGGCCTTTGGCCTGCATTAGCCACCTGGAGAGGTTGCTCTTTAAAATAGAAAAGAGACTCACACATCAGCAGTCTTGCAGGGAACTCAGGAAGAAGACAGTGATGACAGTTCAGAGGGTGAGGACTAAATTCTCACTGTTCCCACGCTTCACAGGAATGTGTCTCCAATGTCCCCTGCCTATCCCCAGTCTATGTGTCCCCCCCAACCTTTTGTATCTATCATGATCCCTGTGTCTGGCCTGTTTCTATGGTTTGTCTGCACCTGCATTCTCATATACCCAACCCACCTGACCCCCACATTCTTATGTCCCTTCCCCAACATTCCTCTCATTTTGAAATCTAAAAGAAAAAAAAATGGGCATCTGTCACACAGAAAAATTACATAGCTCTCCACTTTGCATGTGTGGCTTCTCAACACACTTGTCAAACTGGCTATATAAGATCTTTGCATTGTTGTCACCCACCTGTGTTGTGGTGATAGTCCAAATTCATCACATTTTCTCTACATGTGCACATTCCTGTGTTGAAGAAGTGGATATCTATGTTTTTTTCCTAATTCCTTCCTGAAACTCCTTTCTTGCTTCCCCTTTGTTCTTCCCCCTGCTTGCCTCACCCCATTTCACCACTTTTCTATCAAACCTAATTTAAGTAGCATTCAGAAAACACCTTTAATCTGGTCAAAAATAGAATCACACACCACACACATGGCCAGATCAGACCGTAGAAAAGCCATCACTTTTTGTCCTCTGCATTTGTACAGAGTTTGGCAATGTACATCAATGCCAAGTGGAGGTGAATGGCTGTTCATATGTTATAGCAAAACCTGGTGAGTTTTTGCCATCGGCAGCACTAGTCCACTTGTCTCATAGTATCTGCCAGCAGTTTCTCCAATAGCATATCTTGCAAGTCTGTCACATGAAAGATTAATAACACAGAGATGTATTGTGCAGTTAACCTGAATCAGATCAGTTACTGTATGTCCTTATTTGCATTTGTTAATGAGCACCAGTGGACATTGCTACTTCCAAATCAAGCTGAATTCCTGCAATTTGAATCATGCATGCACTAACACTATGCCATCATCAGTGCAAATCAGCTTTTTGGTGATAGGCTTTGTGAAGAGGTGTTTTGCATGTTTAACTCTGGTTACTGGGCTATAATCTTTCAATACATGGAAATGCATTCATAAACACAAGATAAGGGCCATGACATGTGCTTCACTGAACACATGCATTCTGATATTCATGTGTGCACTGCAGCAATGCACTTCCAAATGATATATCAGTACCTGGGCCATTGTCAAGCAGACTCTAAAATTACAAAGCATAAACTGCATTGTTACATTTGGTATGTGTTTATTGTGACACTGGACATTAGACATACATGATCATATCACATTGATTTTCTTGGTACTGGTATTATTGTGAACATGCCTTTATCTAAATATGAAGACACATAACTCCATCATTGCACTACTGTTGTTTTCAAAGTGTGTGTGTGTGTGTGTGTGTGTGTGTGTGTGTGTGTGTGTGTGTGTGTGTGTGTGTGTGTGTGTGTGTGTGTGTGATCTACACAGCATCCTGAGAAAAATATACATGTCTGTCTCACTTCTGCAATATGCATTCATGATAGCTTCTTTCCTCTAGTTTGTCAGGATGTAGTTATATGTTCTTTTGCAAATTGCACAAACACAATCATTTTACAACTTCTGCCTTTGCAAATAAGTCTCATAACAGTATATGCAACCTGCAACACCATGATGACGTCATCCTCTATAAAGTACACTCTGACATAATTGAAATAATATGTCTGTGGTGGTGTGTGTGTGTCTAGTCAGAAAAGCATGAGTCCAGGTCCTGCTATTCTCATTCAAGTAGGATTCAGAATATACTTTTACACTGCTACATGAATCCACAGCAATTTCGTACAGCCCTCCCAACATCCTCTTCTCAGCATACACTGATGATGTCATCCTCTATAAAGTGCACTCTGACAGAGTTAAAGCCAGACTTCTGTAGTGGCATGAATGCAAATGTTGTGCCTTCTAGAAGGTGTAATTAGAAAGGTAGGGATTATAATCTCCCAGCAGTCAACTTGTTTGTGTGTGTAGTCAGAAGAGCATAAGTCCAGGTCCAACCACCTCAATTAAGTAACATTCGGAAGATGCTTTTACACTGCTACATGACTCCATAGTAATAGACCTCCCAACATCCACTTCTCAGCATAAGGTAGCACTGGCATTAAGTACTATGTTTCACAGCTTGCACACTTGTGAGGTGGTCCTAGGTTTAAAGACTGTGTTTTGAAGCTTGTGTAACTAGATAGGTAGGGGTTCTACTCTCATAGAAGTCAACTTAAGTGCATGTGTGTGTGTTTATTTAACTAACAGTCTGCAGACAATTTTACACCAGGATGTCATCCACAGCTATGTCAGACACTCCTGCCTACATCTTCTCTGCATACCCCGATTATGTTATCCTCTATAAAGCATACTCCAACACTGTTAAAGACAGACTTATGCAGTGTTGTGCTGTGTTTTACTCTCACAGCCATCAACATGTGTGTGAGTGTCTGTGTTCATTCAGTTATCAGTCTGAAGACAATTTTATACCACAATGTGAGTCCACAGCTATGTCAGGCCCTCCTACCCAAACATCTTCTTTTCCACATACACTCATGATGGCATCCCATATAAAGTGCACTCTGCACTGTTAAAGTCAGATATCTACTGTAGTGCTAGTCATAAGCTGTATGGAATACAGCTTCTATACCTACATTAGCGTGATGCTCAGATTTGACGTTAAGCAAATGGCGGATGTGTGGTTAGTGGCATATTACAGTTATTGTATGATATTTTGAATCTCTTTTCATTTGATTCCCACTCAGAGAACCCCACCCAACATCCCCTTTTTCCCTCTGTTCACATAACATCTGTTTTGCGGAAAACTGAAGATGTCAACATCTCAAAGATGCATACACACATCATGAAGCAGAGCCCCTCCATGACCCTCTGCAAGCCATCTCCAGATCACTGGATAAGTGATTGCTAATTCTGACATGGGATAGTGCATGTCACATATAGACAAAGAAAGTTTGTATTAAATGAAACACATCAACACTATGGTGTCAGGGCCCTCATCCACATATTTCCACTGTTAAACATATAGGCATATGATGTACAACTGATTTAATGATGTGAAATAGGTAGTGTTGCAAGGCTCTGTTAACATTTCACTGGGCTGCAGGTGATTCACTCCAAACATTTTATTTGGCAGTAGAGTACAGCCAGATGTCCATCTGTAGCATAGGTACAGCTGTAGTGTGACTGTATTGCATCACAGACTTATCACTGCATCACATCAGTATTACCACTTAATAATTTGCATGAACACATATGCATGCATGTCAGGATTTCATGGCAGTATAACATTTTCACTGGCATGTCAGGGGAACAGTGATCATGTGGTAATTTGCTGAGTGCTGACATGTACTTATACAGGGCACTCCATGTAATGTTTGGTTGTGTGCAATATCATAGTCTCAGCTTCTACACTCTTTGACACTAAACTTTGCACTGCTGTACTTTCTGTGCACATGGAAATAATTATCATGGGGATGATCAATAGAGATATAGCAAACCTCCAGACACTGGACCCAACCCAGTTTAGTTTTGTCAAAAGCAGATCATACCTACTCAACCTGATGGACTTCTTTGAGAAGAACACCAAAGCAATAGATGAGGGCAAAATTGTTCATACTGCCTACCTTGTTCTGGCCAAGGCATTTGACACAATACTCCACTCGGGCATTGTTGACAAGCTCAACAGGTTAGGTACAAACCCATATGTCACCCAGTGGATAGCTCACAGACAGGACTCAGGAAGTTAAAATTGGGAAGTCTACCTCTACAAAGAGGCCAGTCACAAGTGGAGTCCCTTAGGGATCAGTCCTTGGACCACTCCTTTTTGGCATTTACTTCTCTGAAGTCAAGCCAATGTCAGTGGTCACTGGCTGACTAAACTTGCAGATGATTGCAAATTAGGAGCTGTCATTGAATCTCACACTGACACAAATGTTCTCCAGGAGAGGTTGACAACTGGTATCAAAGCCACGGACTAAAACTAAATACCAAGAAATGCATAATGGTATCCTTTGGGAAGGCATCCATCCCTAGTAACTATCATAGAGTTGACCCAGTAGTCAGGGACTTAGGAACAAGCATAAATAGTAATCTAGCCTTTGACCATCATGTGTCTACAGTGGTGAGGAAATCATTCTATAGTGTGCAACTAAGAAGCAAAGGTATGGCATCTAAGTCCAAGGAAGTCATTGTTCCACTGTATTCGGCATTCATCAGACCTGTCATTGAGTACAATGCCCCCTTTGGTATGTACCTAACAAGGCATATCCAACAATTGGAACATCCACAGAGATTCCTCACTAAAAGAATACAGGGCCTAAGTAAAATGTCCTGTGCAGACCGCCTCAAAGCCCTGTGTCTGTATTCTGTCTCAGACTGACTTTTGAGGGGAGATCTAAGCCTGGCATACAGTGCATTGTCAGACCCCACTCTGATGGACCTCCTGCATATCCACAAAACAAACAGCACCAGAATTACCCATTCTAAAGACTTAAACCTTGCCTGTGATATAAATAGGTCCTGCTGGAGAGATAGGTATGTATTCAAGAGCCTGTCATGTCTATGGAACAGGCTCTTCATCCATGTGAAGCAGAGTTCCTCCCTAACCCAATTCAAGTGCAACTTAGACAATTGGATGGGAAACTGGAAATTCATCCTTGGTTTGGCAGCTATGTCTCTAATGGACACAGATAACATGTAAATGGTTCATCTCCCAAACACCTGCTTAAACTTATCAAAGGTATCACAACTTGTCAGAGATTTGGGATGCATGGTGAGGCTTAAAAAGGCCCTTGTGTTCATTAGCCTAGTAAACACCTATGAACCTATGAGCTTAGTTGATGCATTGCCATCCATCTCACATACTACTGCAACATTCATTATAACAGATCACTTCGTATTTCAGACATCAATTGCAGATGCTTTAGATAATATTCAGTGCTATTACATGTGACAGATGCATGCAGTACTCAGCTGTGTGTTAGGAATCCACTCATAATAGTGTGTTGTTTGTAAGTGTTGTTATCTGTATGGCGATACCTACATCAGGCAGGGATGCTTTAGTCAAATGTATCAAATTTGGCACAGTGAACTCCTACACATCATGCCAGTCATACAGAACTATTCTTTGGAATACATACCCATTAAGATTTGGCAATGCAGACTTTCCTTCAAGGTGTTGTACTAGATGCTTGCATGATATGTATTTCTGTGTTGTACCCAGTAAGCACACAGCTCAATGACAACATGGCATGGCTTTAATTCTTGCAGGTGTGAATTGTGGTTTATGTGTTATGCAGACCCCTCAACTGGCTAGCATTGTCTTGGTTTCAACTCCAGGTTTAACACTGTTCATCTTAACCTTTCCAAAATGTGGTCATTTTAGGGGAAGTTGTGGTGAATTCCCCTTATAACATACTGGCAATCATTACAGTTTTACATGTCTATTCCTGCAGAACATGTATAATAAGGTACAATCACATATTTGGTCAATGCCACAGATTAATGGCCATTATATTTTAAAAGTGCTCCTAATCATGCCTTTTTCTGTCTATATTTGTCCAGGAGTCTGTTCCCATGTGTCCATGATTGGTGGAGCGGTATGCTGACATGTCAATCATATTTAAGCAAGTCATTTTGCAGATCTTCAGAGTATACACATACTCCCTATTAGATATACTGCCCTTGCTGAATGTCTTCTCAAGTGAGTATGTCAGCGATGTTTATATCACAACCATTAATTTCCATTGACATGTATCTTGTGTGACTGTCACATATATACCATCATGTGTGCTGATATACTCGCACAGGAGGTGCAGTCAGCAGTACGTACTATGCTAGCTACAATTGTGCTTATTGTAATTTTACTGACTGGTCTTGGCAGTGTACATACATTGACATATCCTATCTTGGGGACATTGCCATATTTACCATGTCCTCTTCCTCTTTACTCATTCCTATAATTCATGTCTGTCCCCATTTTCATCAGCACTCTTTCCGTGCCTAGTGCGTGCTTCACTGTATTTGCCCTTTCTGTTTCCCTCTCCACTATTTCATTCTGCAAATAATTGTCATAGTGTACATTGACTCAGTACACTTTTTTACTGTGTTAATACTGCTGTTATTGGAATATGTTTACCCTTGGTAGTCATTGTGTCTGTCCACACAATCTGGCCCAGCAGGTTGCTCGTAAACAAACTTGAGTGCTTCTCATTTCTGTGCTCATGCTGTCTGCATGGCTTCATAGTGACAGCACTGTTGCTAGCCATGAAATCATGCTTGATTATGTTAAGTGTGGTGAGAAGCATGAATATGGTATCTGGACTACTGCTCATCGCACTAACACATAAACTTGGTGTAGGCTTTGTGCAAAGCCTACATGGACTTTATTGAATTTCTGGGAATTTCCTCTTGTAAACTGTCAAACACAAAGTTATGAAAAGTGTTTATTAATGCAGCAACCTAATAAATTATTGCTTCTTTAAAACAAATGGCTTGACAGTGTACAAGCTGACATTATTGTGATCACTTATAGACATGTTTGAATAATAAAAGAACAATGAGATGGTCCACAAGGTGTCAATACATGATCATAAACTTAATCAAGACTGCATAGCCTGTAAATTGTCATGTAAATTGTTAAACCATTTTAAGGTCGCAAATTTCAATCATTCTCCTTAACAAGTTTGCACCTAGACAAGTGCTTCATTCACCACACCCACACCCTTTCTACACCTATACAGAGCTGAGTATATTTTCTGGCACTTCAGAGTTGTGTACTGGTAATTGCTGTTTGACTAATTTTATATCATTGCTGGTTGATTTCAGAGTTGTGCACTGTTATTTTTGCTTCACTGTATAGTTTTGCAGATCTCTGCTGAAGGTGTTGGTTTTCCCATACCCACCCTCTCTATTCCTGTCTTGTTTAAATTTGGAGGCTTTTGCAGTTGCCCACCCTCACTGTAGATTTGATCTGGGACACTCCCCCCAGTCCTATCTCTTTACCTCATTCTACCTAATAGACTCCTTATGCACTTGTTTTTAGTCATTTTTAAGTTAATTGCATTTTTTAAACTGTTTGGTCTAACATTGCTACATACTCAAGTGTGCTAGCTTGCACTGCATTTGAATTGTTTTTACTGCTGTTTTAGCTAATTTTCTGTATATATATATATATATATATATATATATATATATATATATATATATATATATATATATAATACCTATCCTGAAACTAGTGTAGTCCAGATTCAGATTTGCTGTATCCAGGACTGTATGTAAGCTTCTGAGCCCCCCGCCCCCAAGCTTTCTGTGTTGGAGGGAAGCCTTCTAGTGTATCAGTGGGAGTGGTAAGCACTAGGTAACCTATATACCACATAAGGAGTGGTTCTGGCCCAGAAATTGTAGTTATTGGCCATTTGGGCAGTTTTTCCATCTCTCAAATTTCTGATTTAAAAGCCCGCATTTGCACTTGTCTCCCCCCTTTCCTGTAACTAGTTTAGTCCAGATACAGATTTGTAGTTTTAGCACTTGAATTTGCTTATCCATGCTCAGCACTTGTTCAGAACTTGTTGTAAGCACTACATAACCTGCTAATTACTACAGCACTCAACCTTCCTCATTACCTAGAGGAAAACAGTTTTGGTACTTACTTTCCTCACTTGCTTAGAGAAAAACAGCTCTTGTACTCACTTTCCTCACTTATCTAGAGGAAAATATTTTTTTATTCAGGCATGTCCAAGGGTCAACTCCCAGTGTTCTCACCTGTCTATCTGATGAATCTGGGCATCTTGGGGCAATGTAGAAATTGCCTCATGTACATGGACAACCCTCTCCTCCTACCACCCAACACTACAACCTATGAGAGATGCACTTATCTAGCCAAACTGGAGGTAAAGCTCTCTCCAATCAAGACTGAACTTGACAGTCAAGAGGAGAAGGTGAACACTTGCACCACACCACACTCATCACATACTCTCACTAAATCTACACCACCAAAATCCGCACATAGTAACACAAAAACATTCGCGGAAGCTCTCAATAATAATCTGTCTAAGCAACAGAGACCTCCAAAGCAGAAACGCAAGCAACCTCCATCCCCCAAAACAACCCAAATGACACGAAGCCTGCAGACTCAGTGTGACACTCAACCACAGCCAATAAGGCAAAACAACGTACCCAACACACTAGACATAGGTGACTCTATAGTCAGGCACACTGATGTCCCACTCACCAGGCTAAACAAGGAGAAGGTTACTGTCAGCAGCCTGTCGGGTGCCAGGATCCGCCACATAACCCACACACTCAGGTCACTCCACAACAAGTACAAATTTGACTCTGTCATTATCCATGTTGGTGTGAACGACCTGAGACATATCTCCCTGGACTACATGAAAAGAGACATGGAAGAGCTCTCCAATCTTGTAACCCAGGCAGGTATGACCCTAGCCCTGAGTAGTATTCTGCCATCACCCAGAATGATGCCACAGTACAAGGACAAAATGATTGACTTCAACAATTGGCTAAGCTTCTGGTGCCATTCTAAAGGGATCCAGTATCTGTCTGCCTGGGATGACATGGTCGACAGACCATGATGCTTTGCCAGAGATGGCCTGCACCTGTCACCCCTGGGATTCTGGATACTGGCTAAGGTTCTCGCTGCCCCTATAGTGCCTTTTTTAGGTAAGGTTCAAATGACAAATTCACCATCGTAACAGGAACAAGCAAGCAAAAACTGAGGGTGATGCTACTCAATGCTAGAAGTCTAAATCTCAAAATGCACTCACTCAAGGCACTCCATAAAATGGAGAACATTGATATCTGTGCAGTGACTGAGACCTGGTTCAAGGCTCCAGAGAGCAACCCTGCATTACCAGGCTATAATTCATACCACACTTTTTGGTCATGTAACCTGGACCGGAACACCAATGGCGGAGGTGTGTCCATATTCATTAAGGATATCCACATCTCCAGGATAGTTGCTCAGCATAATGCAGCCAAGGTTATCCAAGTGCAACTAACTCTGGGCAAAACTGCAATCCAAATTGTAGCTTGCTACAGATCACCCACCATGCCCCAGGATTCCCACTCCTCTTTTCTTGATGTACTGGAAATATTAGGGTTCAACCAAACACCCTAATAATGGGTGATTTCAACTACCCCACCATTAACTGGGAAAACTACTCATATACCAACTCCTTCACTCAACGCTTTCTGGAATTCATAAACTCCAATGACCTGGATCAACTTATCCACACCCCCACCAGGGGAAACAATATCCTAGATCTAGTCATTACCAACATGAGTGACTGGTGTTCCACACCTGAAGTCAACACCTCATGGGTCCGATCCGAGCATAAGCTAATTACCCTAGATATCCACATCCTGCCTCCATGCCCCATTAAGGAAACCATGGTAAAAAATGTCTCCAAAGCCAACTTCATGCTTCTTAAGTCAGAAGTGGTGATCTTCATGACACCCATGCAGATGGACAATACAGTTACGACTACTGAATCCTGCACAATTGCACTTTATAAGCACTTACATGAGTGCATGGATCATGCTATCCCAAACAGAACCAAGACGCTATCCTCCAAAAAAAGGAAGTCAATCTGGTGGTCCCCTGCCATAAACAAACTGTACAACAGAAGGAAGAAACTGTTGCAAAAGAGAGTAAAATCCATTGAGTGGAGGACCTCCCTTGTCAGCCTCAGTAAGAAGCTGTGATCCCTGATAAAATCCTCCAAAGCTAGTTACAAAAACAAAATTGCTACTGATTCTAAAGACAACCACAAAGCATTCTATAGCTATGTCAAGAATCTCAATGGCAACACTCAGATCTGCTCTGAGTTACAGCACAATGGCAATAAATATACAGACCCAACTGATATAGCCAACATCCTGGCAGATAGGTTCAGTGCTAACTTTACCTTCCCCCTCACCCCCTAAAGAGCCCATCTCTATACCGTAAGAATGCAAAGTTCCTGTAATCATGGCTGCACAAGTAAAAAACACACTCTCCAAAGCCAAGAACACAGCATCCATGGGACCAGACAACATCCAAGGCTGCATTCTACATGAACTACAGAACAAACTGGCACCCCACCTAAGTACCATATTCAGTCATAGCCTCACCTTAGGCTTTGTACCTGCTGAATGGTGCACAGCAACAGTTATCCCACTCCACAAGGGGGGAGCCAACACGGACCCTGGGAACTACTGCCCCATTAGCCTGACGAGCCTGGTCTGCAAGGCCATGGAACGTATTATCATGGAACATATAAATAAAGACATTGGTAATCTCCAAACTCTGGACCCCACCCAGTTCGGGTTTGTAAAAGGCAGATCATGTCTCCTAAACCTGATAGACTTCTTTGAAGCAGTCGCCAAAGCCATAGACAAGGGTAAGGTGGTTCACACAGCCTATCTAGATCTTGCTAAGGTTTTCAACACCATCCCCCACTCTGGAATTATAGATAAATTCACTAAACAAGGTATAAATCCCTATGTCACAAGATGGGTTGCCAACTGGCTCACTGATAGAACCCACACTGTGAAAGTAGCAGACTCCAAATCCGACTTCAGACCAGTGACAAGTGGAGTACCAGAGGGTTCAGTCCTGGGTCCTCTCTTGTTTGGTATCTACTTCTCTGAAGTACAGGCTAACACAGAAGGTCATTGGCTAATGAAGTTCGCAGATGACTGCAAACTAGGAGCCATAATCAAAACTCCAAACGATATGGACATCCTACAAAAGGGCATCACTGAGACAGATGCCTGGTGTCAAAGCCATGGCCTCAAGCTCAAGGCCAAAAAGTGCATTGTCATCCCCTTTGGTAAAAACTCTGTACCCATGAACTACAACATAGGCTGTAGTATACTTAACACCGGAAGTGTGATAAGAGACCTTGGGACACAGGTGGACAGTAGTCTCTCCTTTGATAATCATATCGCCACAGTAGTCAGGAAATCCTTCTACATGGCACACCTCATCACAAAAGGTTTCTCATCCAGAAAAAAAGAGGTCATTGATCCCCTCTACTCATCACTCATTAGACCAATTATAGAGTACAACGCCCCTTTTGGTATGTACCTCACAAGACATTTACAACAACTGGAAAGGCCGCAGAAATACCTCACGAAGAGGATAAACCAACCTCAAACAGATGCCCTACACAGACCGTCTCAAAAACCTCCAGTTTTACTCTGTCGCATATCGCCTACTCAGAGGTGATCTCTGCCTAACATACAAAGCTATGTCAAACCCAGAGCTGTTGGACATGCTCCACTTAAAGAAATCCCAATCCCTCCAAGCTACACACTCTAGGTTCCTAAACCTTGTCACCACAATAAACAGAACATGCCGGAGGGATAGATTCCTGTCCCAGAGACTTCCCATACTCTGGAATAAACTACCTATCTATATCAAACGAAGTTCCTCATTAGCACTCTTCAAGAAAAATCTTGATGATTGGATGGGAAATAGGAAATTCACCCCAGGGATCACCTCTGTAGCTCTGCTCGACAGTGGCACAAGAAAATAATTTTCTTGGGTGGCAAAAGCCAGGGTACCTTTTTGGCTGGGCTTGTATAGGCCCCAGGGCCGATAGCCTAGTACCTACCTATGAACCTACGGACTGCGGAATATCAGTTTTCATAACATAACCCTAAAAGCCAGAACTCCCTCCCAAAAAAAAAAACTTCAGAACTACAAATTGTTTATAACATATAATGTATCAGCGTTATTGAAGATAATACAGTAGGAACCTGCAGTGCATAGTTTGTATCCTCTAAAGTGCATGATGATGTCCTGCTAAAAATGAAAAATCAGTGTAAACACATCATCATGATAGACTTTAAATTCTAGACATGTCAAGATCATAGGCCTAAATATTACTAAATATTACTTGACTATGTTAATGAGTAAATTTGAATACATATTCTGAAGTATAAGAAGACATGGCAATATTTTGGTTTCATACTGATTAACCTAGATTCTTTCTTCATATCATCGATTGCTGTATCCTCCATACTTACTACAGATGATACCATCATCCCTAACCAAACAAGAAAATAAAGGTCCTAACAAGGTCACCTTTCCAAGGCTTACCAGTGGTACTTTGATGTAGTAAATGACATGTATATGAAAGCAGACCTAGATACTATACATAGCGACCCAAATAGATCTTTGTAGGAGACTAGCAACAAGTTCTTTGATATTATTAACTTCTGCATTCATGAACACATACTTTTTCTTCTTTCTGCTTTTCCCAGTTAGGGGTCGCCACAGTGGATCACCTGTCTGCTCATGATTGGCAGTGGAGTTTTACAGTGTTGAGTTGCCAGACCGGTATCCAACCTTCCACAGAAGGCACACACATGCACACACTCACATCTAGGGCCAATTTAGAGTGTCCAATTCACCTACAGCATGTCTTTGGGATGTGGGAGGAAACTGGAGCACCCGGAGGAAACCCACGCAACAACAGGGAGGACATGCAGACTCCACATAGAAGGCACCCTAGCTGAGGATTGAACAGGAGAACCTCTTGCTGTGAGGCAGCAACGCTAACCGCTGCACCACCGTGGCTGCCCGCATTCATGAACACATACTAGTATGACAAAATTATACAGATAAATTCAACAAAAAGTTTTATTAGCATCACAAAATTAAGCAGAAGCCTTGAGCATTACCACAGAAAAAGAAGTTTTATATAGGTTTTAAAACTTACACCAGTCGTAAAGATCAAGTATAGCTCAAATATAGTATGTAAACTACTTTTATTATTAAGACTTCCAGATATGACTACAAACTCAGTTTGACCTGAAAGATTAACTACAATTATAAGGTATTCTAAATATCACAGGGATTCAATAAATCCTACATGGTAGCAACACAATTCAGATTCAGTAAGCACCGTGTAGAAGCCTGCACACCAACACAAACAAGGTAAACACTGTGGCATGCTAATTACAGCATAAGCAGCTGAACTGCATGCTAATCAAACAATACAACTCAGTGGAGCTATTCAATAAAGTATAAAGTATCCATGTAAACTCAGTGCTGGTCTTTCCTGCAAATTACAAAACGTTTGGAATACAGTCATGGAAAGGAGTCTACAGTGACAGAATGTTAGGGGCTGCTGCTGCTTTAATTCATTATGTGCTACAGGCTGAAGCCAATGCTGCTGCTCCTGCTGCCAATAGGCCTAGTCTGAGAAGGAGAAGAGTTTTCAGGCCCCATTTAACTTTTCACTACCTACAAGATATGGAAATTGTAGAGTGCTACAGGGTGGGCAGGGACACACTGCAGGTACTCTGTGACCTCTGCCATCCTCAACTCAGACCCAGAGCCAACAAAGGGGAACTCATCCCAGTGGAAACTAAGGTATGTGTAGCCCTTAGAATCTTGGCTACAAGTACCTTTCAGAGACCAACAGGGGACATGCTGGGGGTGTCACAGTCATCAGCATCCAGGATCCACCACCAGTTCCTGAATGCTATGCTCCAACATGCCAGTTATCACATATATTTTTCCTGTAGTTCTGAGGAGAGGGCCAGAAATATGCAGGAGTTCTACCATGTAGCACACTACCCTGAAGTACTGGGTGCCATTAACTGCATACATATAAAAATGAATGCACCACCAAGGAACAGGGTAGGCTCTAGATAAACAGAAAGGGCTACCATTCAGGTAGGCTCTACATAAACAAAAAAGGGCTACCATCCTATCAACAGCCAAGTCATGTGTAATGCCAAGGGAATCATCTTGAACATGCGCACTGGCAACCATGGCAGTTGCCATGAATCACATATATGTTTCACCTCCCAACTGTACCAGATGTTTGCTAGGGGGGTATCCCACAGGGCCATTTACTGGGGGATGCAGGCTATGCACTAGAACTGTGGCTGATGGCACCCATCAGAAATGTGCACACACCCATGGAAGAATGCCATAATGAGGCACATGCTCAAACCAGAAATATCATAGAGCATGTGTTTGGGCTGCTGAAGTTGAGGGTGTGGTGCCTAGATACATCTGGAGGAGCCATGCAGTACAATCTGTGGACATGTTGAGAAATATTCACAGTATGTGCCATGCTACACAACATAATCCTGAGGAAACAGCTTCAGCAGGATCAGCAAGCGGCAGGGGCACACATCCCACCACCAATGTCAAGGTCACCACAGCCACATGCAGATAAAAAGTCAGAGGGGGAACCACCAGCTTCTGTGGGTGTAGACAGATGTAGACGTTCTCAGTATGCCCTTGCATTGGCTAACAGACAATGCATAGCATACTCACTCACCACCTAAGGGCCTGAAATCTTCCTCATACTCACATACTTATAGTAACATTGATGCTAGGCAACTCACATAACCGTTACCTCCCCATGAATTGGCTGTGTACTGCTTGCATCAGACACAGCCAGCCCTGAACTAAAACTGTGGCAACCTCTGCATTTACATGGTAAGTCCTGAACCTAGAGTGTATTGTTTAAAAATATGACTTTGTGTGGCATATCCTTGCATTTTATTACTTGGTATGGTAAGCAATTAAAAGATGGGAAATTTGTGCAGAAATTACCTTAACATGTGGCAGCAGAGACTTATTTGACATATATGTGTCCATTATTAAGTAGTAGGCCTCAGGCATCATAGATTCACACAGTCATACATCTCAAAAGTACTGATGATCACTGCATACCCTCAGTTTGGCACCATATGTTTGCACTGGCACATCATTAAAGAGACAAATTAGAAAGTAATGATACACATTGCAGTTTCTGATTTCACAACCCTCACAAGATTATTCACCGTAAAGTTGGGAAATTTTGATGCTATCAACTGTCTAACTTTCCAAGGCCAATATAAGTCAAAGGTACAATTACCAGTTCAACTCCACAAATGCAGATATGCTAAGCCCTAAGATACCTATGAACCCTGAGCATCAGACACACATATTATGTATCCCTGAATCCAAAAGAATGAAAACAGAGATATAGCACAGATATCATCACTTGCCCAGGGTGCTGTGGGTGGTGGCAGGAAGCCTAGGCTGACACAAAAGGTCAGTGAGTGTGAGTAAGAAAGAGAAGGAGGTAGGCATTTTGATAAACCAAAAAATGGCCAGTAGGCAGAATGAGTAACTGTTGTGTGTGTGTCTGTGGGGCTCCTCCAGGTGAAATTGGTGTGTGAGTGTCTGCATGAACACAGACAAGCTCTGTGCTGGCTCTACATCTTGGTATGTCACATAGATGTGTACATAGTAGAGGTGGCAGTTCATCGTTGTCATCCCCAACTATGAGAACTGGTTCTGCCAAGAGTTGCACTGCCATGTCCGCACTCATGGTCAGAGGCACTGCTGCTACCTGACTGTGACTGATGTCTGCTGGACAAGCTCCTTTCATTGGGATATCCAGGACAATGACACCATGGCCTCCCATGTATGGGTGTGGATGGCACACTTACTGATGGAGTAGTGGAGGTACTACCACTATGTGAGCATGATCGGGCATGGCCACATTGGCTGACAGCAGATAATGTGACTGACCTATGCCCATGAGGATGGCATTCCCCTCCCAGCAGAAGTGCTATCACAGATAATGTTCGTTCCATGACAGACACCCCTCGTTCCAATGTGTCATTCACCCAATCTATTGAATCAACAACATGGTAGAGGCAGTCACACATGTAAGCCTGTGCCAC
This sequence comes from Protopterus annectens, assembly GCF_019279795.1. Taxonomy (NCBI): domain Eukaryota; kingdom Metazoa; phylum Chordata; order Ceratodontiformes; family Protopteridae; genus Protopterus; species Protopterus annectens. The sequence continues at coordinate 972,722,480 of NC_056739.1, forward strand.
ATCAAAACCCTCAGCATTTGTCTGAAGCACCTTTGTGAAGGTGCCTGTGCCTCCATGATGGCCCTAAGCATACGCTGAGTTGCACAAAAGGGACACCTGCACCAGGAGGAGGAGGGACAGCAGACCCCTCCAAGCACCTCTATCAACTCTCCTGCATGGCACTTTGCCCACACTTTGGCTATGCCCAGAGTCAACAGGCACTGAAGCCACATTAGCCACACTTCCCTGATCAATGGCCTCACCCTCCACCTGTCCAATATGTGATGACTCATTGGAATGGGTAGGATTAGGCCTACTGGTTATTTCCGATGGAATTGCAGGGGGTGGCTGTATGTCAACCTCAGTGACAGATTCAAACTCTGAACCCTCTGACTGTGCCTCAGTTCGGCCATCATCATCATCAGAGTCTGCTGATACACTGACATCAGGTGGCAGTGGGCCCACACTCCCACTATCAGGATCAGCTGTAATAAAAAGCAACAGGCACAGGAAAAATTAATACTTACACTACTATATTCCAATATATGCTAACAAAGTAACAGTGCTGCCACTATTACAGAAAGTACATCAATACACATGTCAGGCCTGACATCAACAGTACACAGTAAAATATTTCTTTAAATTGCTCAGCAGTACTGACATGAAAATGTTTGGCTTACCATCTGCAGATGAGAGACTCCTCTGCAATCCAGATGGTCATGGAAGAAGTTAAGCAGGAGGTAAGGGCAACGTCATCACAATTAATGGTAACACAGGAGGTAATATTTTTATCTCTTTATATGTCTATTAACTATACTTTCAACAAGAATGTGGCTGTTAACTCCAACCTAAGCTAACAACTGTAACAATCTTCAATCCCCCCAAATAAATTCATGCGACACAGAAGTAAATTATTGATTTTAATTGTTTTACTGTACAACAGTATTCAACTGTTGAAATACCAAAGCCTACCTGGAAGCTCCTCCTGGGACATCCTTGCTGTCTCTGAAACTGTTGCTCTGACATTCAGAATATGCTGCACTGCACTCTCCTGGGAGCTGGCTGGATCCCTGATATTGGCCAGGAACTCTTCATTGCCTGTTAGTGGTGGTTCCCTAGAAGGCCCTCAATTGGTAACCATCTGGTCATGGCCCACTGCAGCTGCTCTTCTCTGTGCAGATATGATCATGTCAGTGGCCCTGTGCCGCACCTGCTTGTATGCCCTGCCATGCCCACCCACAGCATTCACATCATCAACTATCTGGTGGCAAATTTGCATCCTATATGCCATATCTCCCTGTCCCTTTTCCAGGAGAAAAGCACCATGTTGCCGAAACGCACCCACTATCACCTGGTTCTCAGCATCAGTGAGGCGGATCTCCAAAGATCGACATGGGTAGCATACTCCTAGGTGTCCTTTATTTTTATTTATTTTTATTTATTTTTTAATTTTATTTTATTTTACATTTGATAAATGGGAAAGTCCGACTGGACACAGGTCCATTTTCAGTGGAGGCCCGGGGAGAAAAGCTCCAATTTAACACTATAGTACATATGAGCTGAATGAGTGTGCAATACATATCATCAAATACATAAGCATACCATTAAGACATACAAATAGTCATATAAGAATACATTTCTGCATACACATAAGAATCCATATCATCATTTTTTTTGTGACGTCAATAGGACAGGTTATACGATAGGTAAAAATAAGTATTCTAGGAGGTTAGAGGGACTAACAGGTGATCTTTAGCAGAATCCTGCAACACTGCAGTGTAATGGATTAACCTTGGGAATCACATGGGCAAAGTCAGTTGTCGGAATAGTGGATTTTGAGAAGTTTTGTAAATTGCGAAGCAGAGCTTGTAGAAGTTATGTGATTTAGGAGTGAGTTCCAGATTTTGGCTATCGTACAGGCAAAGAGAGATTTACCAGCTTCATTTCTATGTTCGATGACATTTATGAGATTTTGGGTGGTGGATCTTAAGGCTCAGGTGGTGGTGTAGGGCTGTGTAAGATCTTGTAGTGCTGGAGTTTTGTCAGGGAGGTAGTACAGTTTGTGAGCTACAAAGAGTTTATTAATAAGCAGTAGTTGGGGCAACTCAAGCCAGTGAGCTGTTAGAGGGAAAGACAGTGATGGGATCTATTAGAGGCATCTGTAGCAAACGTGGCAATCTTGTTATAGCAAGATTCCATTTTTTAAGTTCGATATGGCAAAAATTAGTCAAGACTGGGGAGGCATAAAAGAGGGTGGATAAGAGGTGAGTTCTTATACTAGTGGCTTTGGTATAACTGGTCATGAATTCCTTGTTCCTGTACAGGAGACCAAGCTTTTTGTTTACTTCTTTGATTGTTTGGGCTATGTGTATATCGAATTTAAGATTGTCATCGATTACTACACCTAGTAGTTTTGCGTGTGTTGTTGGGGTGATTGTGGTATTGCCCATGGAGTTTATGGTAAAATCATTGTTCAGAGGAGGAGATCTACCAGGGCTGAAGAGAATTAGTTTTGTTTTTTTGGGATTGAGTATAAGTTTAATGTTAGTAAACCATGCTTCAGCAAGAGTAAAGTTATGTTGTGTTATTGTTTGAAGTTCGCTTAAGGTGGGGGCAGTGCATATAATGGTGGTGTCGTCTGCATATTGCACTATAGAGGCAGAGGGTGAGGATGCAACTATCTGATTTGTAAATAGGGAGAATAGTAACGAACCAAGTATGGAACCTTGAGGGACTCCTATGGATACAGGTAGAAGGGAGGACAGTTGATCCTGCCAAAGAACTGCTTGTTGATGGCCTGATAAATAGCTATTGAACCATGATGTAGTGGAGGAGTTTATGTTAAGGGTAGATAGAGCTGTGAGAAGCATGCTGTGGTTAACCATGTCAAAGGCTTTAGATAAATCTAAGAATACAGAGGATACAAAAAGTCAGTTGTTTCTATGGTTGTTGACTATGTTGGTATATGACAGTAGTGCTGTTGTGGTACTATGGGAGGGTCAAAAACCATGTTGAGATTTAGATATCAGGTTGTTTTTCAGGAGGTATTGCATTAATTGTGAATGTACTACTCTCTCTAGTATTTTTGATAAAGGTGATACAATTGAGATTGGGCAGTAGTTGGTAAGCTCAAGGGAGTTACCACCTTTGTGGAGTGGAATATTATGTGATATTTTCCACTAGTCAGGTACTTTGCATTCAGATATTGATCTATTTATGAGGATTGACATGGGATAGGCTATGGTTTCTGCTGAAAGTTGAATGAAATCAGCGGGAAGTTTGTCAGCTGCCAGAGTGGTTGGTTTAAATTTTTTGAGGAGTTTAGTAATAGCTTTTGTAGGCACTGGAGACAAGGAAAAGCCAGAGGGATTTTTTTCTGTATTGGGGTTAGTAGGCGTGGGACAAGGTATAGGGCCAGTGGTGCTATTTTGGGTGTTAGATAGAGCAAGGGCTGTTTTGGTAAATAATTTGTTGAATTGTGTGTGTGTGTGTGTGTGGGGGGGGGGGTGTTCTCTTTGTTGGTTGGTACTATGGGTGTAGGAGTGGTGGCTTTACCTGGGTGCCGTAGACTATTTATTGAAGCCCAGAATTTTTAAGGGTTGTGAGTGTGTTTTTCTTGCAAGGTTTTGTAGTAATTGATTTTAGCAAGTTTTATTAGCTTTTTGGCCTTGTTGTGGAGTGTTACATAGTTTTGTTTTGAGGTAGTGGTTTTACGTTTATGATATTGAAACCAGGCTCTGTCTCTATCCTTCATTATGGTTTTAGTGTCTTTTATTAACCAAGGGGCATAGTTTGTTTTGACTCTGATGGTATGGGCTGGTGCATGACAGTTTAGGATTTTGAGGAAAGTTGAGTTAAAGTAATCTACCGCTTCATCTAGGGGTAGTTGTTTTAAGGGAGACCAGTTTACAGCATTTTAGTTCATTGATTAGGTCTTTGGCTTTGAAGTTCTTTTTGTTGTGAACTATTCTAAGGATGGGTTGGTTACTATGGTGGGATTTATTTCTAATAAGGTAGGTTGGTTGGTGATTGCTCAGACTGTCTGGCAGACAGCCTGATTGTTGTGCAAAGGTGGGGTCAGACAGAAGTATCCATTCTAAAATGGATTGTCATTTGGATGTCTTGTCGACCCTTGTGGGGGTGGTTATGATTTGGGTGAAACCGTGAAGGTTAATGTGGGTAGAGGGATTGTATTTGGTACAGTCGTACCAGTCAGTATTAAAATCTCCTAAGAGTATGGTTTCTTGTGGAAGGGAGGTAGAAATCCAGTATAGCAGGGTCTCCATAGTAGCAATGTTATTGCCTGGTGGGATATAGCCACCTGCCATAATTATATGTTTGCTAGAGTTTAGTTTTAATTTAGCAATAATTAGTTCTATATCTTTGACTTCCTGGGAACTGCAGTCAAACTGCTCCAAAGTGAGATGATTTTGAAACAGTATGGCTACACCTCCTCCTTTTTTCCCTGTCCTATCTTTCCATATAATATTGTAGCCAGGGGGTGTAATCTCATTATTGTGATGTTCTGGTTTAAGCTAAGTTTCAGTTAGTACTGTTATATCTGGTTTGTGTAGAGCATTGGGCATGGAGGTCCTGAATTTTGTTAAGTATACTTCTTACATTTATGTTTAAGAGAAGGAGAGAGGAGGTTGGCCTTAGGTATAGAGGGTTTTGTTGATTTAAGTTTGTGTGGAGTGATGGATTGGGTCCTGGGTTGGGGTGTATGCCTCCACAGCAAGTGAGTTTTTGGGTTAGGTATAGGTAGAGTTTAATTATTTTTGTATTATTTTAATTTGTTTCTGGGATGAGTAGGGGTTAATTTTGTTTGTTGGCTTATTATATAAGTTCATAGGTTCATAGGTAAGTACTAGGCTATCTGCCTGACGGCATCTACAAGCCTAGCCAGAATGTGTTGGCTTTCACCGCCTCCTTAGATTAGTTCCCTGTGCCTCGGTCCAGCAGAGCCATTAGTTCCCTGTGCCTCTGTTTCCCATCCACTTGTCAAGGTTTCTCTTGAAGAGTGTTTGTGAGGGGCTCTGCCTAGTGTAGATTGGAATCTTGTTCCAAAGCTTGGGGAGTCTCTGGGGCAGGAATCTATCCCTCCAGCACATCCTATTTATCGTTGTGGTGAGGTATAGATCCCTAGAGCGTGTGGCTCTTGGGGATTTGTTTTTTTTTTTAGGTGGAGCATGTTCATCAATTCTGGGTTGGACATGGCCTTGTATGTCAGGCAGAGATCGCCTCTAAGTAAGCGGTATGCAACCGAGCACAGCTAGAGTTTCTTCTGTCAGGCTGCATAGGGCATATGTCTGAGACCAGTAATCCTCTTGGTGAGGTACTTCTGTGGTCTTTCCAGCTGTTACAGGTGTCTTGTAAGGTACATCTCAAATGGGGTGTTGTACTCTGTGATGGGTCTGATGAGTAGAGGAGCACAATAACCTCTTTTGTTCTAGATGTGAATCCTTTTGTGATTAGGTGGGCCACATAGAAAGATTTTCTAACCACCTTGGCAATATGATTATCAAAGGAGAGATTACTATCTACTTGGGTCCCCAGATCCCTTATTACGTCTTCCGTATTTAAGGGACTACCATGTATGTGGTCATTCGCGGGTACTTTGTTTTTTCCAAAGGGGATGACTATGCACTTTTTGGCATTTAGCTTGAGACCATGGTTTTGACACCAGGTATCCATCTCAGTGAGACCCTTCTGGAGAATGTCTGTATCAGCTGGAGAGTCAGTTATGGCCCCCAGTTTGCAGTCATATGTGAACTTGGTCAGCCATAGTCCTCCTCTGCTTGCCTGTACCTCAGAGAAGTATATACCGAATAGGAGGGGTCCCAGGACTGAGCCCTGGGGGATGCCACTTGTAACTGGTTTAGAGCCAGAACTAGAACCTGCACCTCTCACCATGTGGGTTCTGTCCATGAGCCAATTGGCAACCCATCTCATGACGTAGGAGTTTATGTTCAGGCTGGTGAGCTTGTCTATAATACCAGAATGGGGAATGGTGTCAAAAGCCTTTGCGAGGTCTAGGTAGGCTGTGTGGACCTCCTTTCCCTCATCTAAACCCTTGCTAACTGTCTCAGAGAAGTCCACCAGGTTTAGGAGGCATGATCTGCTCTTAACAAAGCCAACTGGGTAGGATCCAATGTTTGAAGGTTCCCAATGTCTCTGTTAATGAATTCCATGATGATGTGCTCCATAGCCTTACAGACCAGGCTAGTCAGGCTTATAGGGCAATAGTTCCTGGGGTCCGTTGTGGCTCCAACCTTTATGGAGCGGGATAACTGTTGCTGTGCACCACTCTATGGGTACGTAGCCTGCAGAGAGGCTGAGTTTGAACAGTGTGTTTAGGTGAAAGGTTAGTTCATTTTGGAGCTCATGTAAGACACAGCATGGGACACCGTCAGGTCCCATTGAAGCTATATTTTTGGCTTTGGATAGGGCTGTTTTAACCTGTGTGCCAGTGATTGCCAGGGCACTACATTCTTCTGGTATGGTCATGGGCCCTTTAGGGGGTGAGAGGGGGGTGAAGTTTGCACTAAACCTGTCTGCCAGAATGTTGGCAATATCAGTCGGTTCAGTGTATTTTGTGCCATTCTGCACTAACTCAGAGCAGATCTGAGAGTTTCCACTTAGGTTCTTGACATAGCTAAAGAACACTTTGTGGTTATTTTTGCAGTCCTTGGCAATTTTTCTTTCGAAACTAGCCTTGGATGATTTTATGAGGGATCGTACTTTCTTGCTGATACTAATCAGGGATGTCTTTCCTTCTTAGGATTTTACTCTTTTTCTGCCCTTCTATTTTATAGCTTGTTTATGGCAGGGGTCCACCAGACTGGTTTCCTTTTCTTGGAGGAGTGGGTCTTGGTTTTGCTTGGGATAGCACGATCCATGCATTCTTGCAGGTGCTCATAGAGTGCCTTTGTAAGGGATTCTGCAGCTTGGACAGTGTTGTCCTTTAGCATGGGGGCTGTGAATCTTTCCACCTCGGTCATAAGTAATGTGAAGTTTGCTTTTGAAAAGGTTTTCATGGTGGTATCCTTGATTGGGGTGGGGGTGGAATGTGGATATCCAGAGTGATTATGGTCTGATCTAACCAGCGAGGGTTTGACCTCCGGTGTAGAACAATGGTCGCCCATGTTGGTGATGACCAGGTCCAATATGTTTTCACCTCTGGTGGGGGTGTTGACCAGTTGACCAGTTGATCCAGGGCATTTGAGTTTATAAATTCTAGGAAGCGTTGGGCAAGGGAGTTAATACTTAGTTAGTTCTCCCAGATAATGTCTGGGTAATTGAAATCACCCAATATTAAGGTGTTTGGTAGGACCTTCATATTTTCCAGTGTCTCTAGAAATGTGGAATGGGGGTCCTGGGTCATGGTGGGTGATCTGTAGCAAGCTACAATTTTAATTGCAGTTTTGCCCATTGTTAGTTGCACATGGATGATCTCTGAGGCATTGTGCTGTGCCACTAACCTGAAGGTGTGGGTATCCTTGATGAATATGGATACACCCCCACCTTTTGTGTTTCGGTCCGGGTTCTGTGGCCGAAAAGTATGGTATGAGTTATAGCCTGGTAGTGCTGGGGTTCTCTCTGGAGCCTTAAACCAGGTTTCTGTTACTGCACAGATATGATGTTCTCCATACTGAGGAGTGCCTGGAGTGCATGCATTTTGAGGTTTAGACTTCTGGCATTGAATAGCATTACCCTCAGTTTTTGGTTACTTGTGCTATTTATGATGGTGGGTTTGTCTTTTGTGTCTTGTCTAAAAAAGGCACTATGGGGGTGGCAAAAAGCCTTGGTCAGTATTCGAAAGCCTAAGGGTGACAGGTGCAAGCCTTCTCTTGTGAACCAACGTGGCTTATCGAGCATGTTATCCCAGGTGGACAGATACTGGACCCACTTTGAATGACACCAGAAACTTAGCCAATTGCTGAAATTGATAATTTTTTCTTTATACTGTGGCATCATTCTTGGTGAGGGCAGGATGCTACTCAAGGTCAGGGTCATACTGACTGGGCTACATGATCAGAGAGCTCTTCCATGTCTCATTTCATGTATTCCAGGGAGGTATATCTCAGGTCATTCACACCAACATGAACAATGACAGAGTCATATTTGTACTTGTTCTGGAGTGCACTGGATCCTGGTGCCCGACAGGTAGCTAACTGTAACCCTCTCCTTGTCCAGCCTAGTTAGTGGGACATCAGTGTGCCTGACTATAGAGTTGCCTATTACTAGTGTGTCGGGTATGTTATTTTGCTGTGATTGCGTGGCACACTGATTATGTGAAATATGTGGGTGGCCTAATGGTTAAGGTGTTTGCCTTACCAGCACAAGGTGCAAGGTTTGATTCTCACAAGGGGATAGTTGGCTAGGCTTAAATGGCTCTCAAGGGCTGTTAGCCTAGTACTAATCTATGAACCTATGAACCTATGTGTTTCATGGTTTGTGATGGGGTGTGGAGGTTGCTTGGGTGTCTGCTTTGGAGGTATCTCTTGCTTTTGCAGATTTTTATTTAGAGCCCCTGAGTATGTTTTCGTGTATTTATGTGTGTTATTTGCCGGTGTTGGTTTAGTAGGTCTATGTGAGACTGGTGGTGTGTTGCAAGTATTTTCCTTGTCCTCTTGACTGTCAGCTCCAGTCTTGAGTTGAGAGAGCTTGCCTCCAGTTTGGCTGTATAATTGCATTTCTCGCATATATTAGTGTTTGGTGGTAGGAGAGGGTTGTCTGTGTACATGAGGCAGTTGTAACATTGCCTCAAAATGCCCAGATTCACCAGTTGGACTGGAGAGTACACCTGAAACTGCCCTTTGGACATGCCTGAATAGGTAAAGTGAGCTGTTTTACTGATTAGCTGGTAGGGACGAATAGAGAGCCTTGTCCTTCTGTACAGTATAGGGTGGCTAGTGCTAGGGTTAATTAACATTACTTTGAGTTTTGAGCAAGTGCTGGGCTGTGAAATAAATGATTTGAGTGCTTAAGTTGAAAGTTTGTCTAGTTCCAGGGGAAAAACTGAAGATCAGACTTCATGTAGCCAGGAATAGTTTAACCCTAGCTAACCGCGCAAATGCAGTTTTTATAGAAGGGAAATTAAAGGGATCGAAATTAGCCCAAAATGGCCAAAAAACTACTAACTGTTGGGCTACAGCAAACAAAGTGCACCAATATCAGAAAAAAAAAACAGTTCTAATGAGCAGGCACAGTAAGCCTTTAACCAGAAATTCCCAGCTCAGAAGGGTAGAATCTAGCCTCTCCTACCACAAGAGTGCAGACCACAAACCTTCTTAATGTAAAATAACTGGCCTGGAGCCCAAGTGCTTAAACCAGAAATAATACACTTTTAGAATAACAGACACTGAGCCTTCAATCAACAATTCCCAACTTAGAAGGATGTAAGGTACCTGTCTGGACACAACAGTGCAGACCACAAACCTTCTTAATGTAAAACAACTGGCCTGAAGCCCAAGTGCAATAACCAAAAGACTTAGAATAACAGTTAAAATGTAATCAGGCTACTACCAAGCAGTAATAAATGCAGCAGAATAAACACAACTGAGTACTTTTAAGAAGAGGCAAAAGCAAAATAAGGTAATAAAGTAGGAAGAAAACACAAATACAGTAAAAGCAGACAAAGTGCAAATAGTTTTTTTTATAACAATAGAAAACAAGCAAACTGATTTGAACAAATTAACCTTAAAAAACCTCAGAACTGAGCCCTGTTCCAGCAGTCTTCAATCAGACAAGTTCAGGGCCTAAGTGGGTATGCCTACTCAAATGTTCTCTCTGTATTAGGCAGGATGAGCTAATGAGACTAGACTAGGATAGAGCTGAGATAGAGCTGAACAGATGAGAATGGTAGGAGTGTCTGAAATCAAAATATGATCTCACTGTACTCGGTTGAGTGAGCAAATGAGACGGGCCCAGGAGGAGTGTTCAAACACAAATTTACAGGAGGGGCAGTCAATTCCAAAGCCACCAAGATTAATACCACAACAAGAACAGGGAGGGTGGGTGGAGAAAACTAACTGCAGACAGGGAGAGACAGAGAGAGAGCTTCCGATTTTCAGTAAACAAATAAATAGGCAGATAAATGCAGTACTATTTTTAACACAATATTCAATGAAACAATAAAAAGAAAAAAATTAAATTCAGTACTATCTTATAACACTGCAAGTTTGTACTTATCTCAGCTTGTAATATATTTGATGTAGGGTGTGCAAAAGCTAACAAAACAGCCCCAGTATGCAATTATTCAGCAGAAATAATTTCAGAGATAAGGGACTAAGACTTTAAGGCACAGAGAATCCCTCTAGGCTAAGGCTTCTACACCGAATAACAATGAAGTGAGATGAATAAACTAACTGCAGACAGGGAGAGACAGAGAGAGAGCTTCCAATTTTCAGTAACAAATAAATAGGCAGATAAATGCAGTACTATTTTAACACAATATTCAATGAAACAATAAACAGAAACAATAAAATTCAGTACTATCTTATCACACTGCAAGTTTGTACTTATCTCAGCTTGTAATAAAGTTGATGTAGGGTGTGCAAAAGCTAACCAAACAGCTCCATTATGCAACTGCTCAGCAGAAATGTGAATAGGAAAAAAAGTAAGAAATAGGGTGGGTTGGGGCAAGGTCACTTGGTGATATAGGGAAATGTTTGGTTTTAGGGTGTTGGCTATGGTTTCTGTTTGCCATTGTGCTGGATTGGTGAGATAAAGTTGTGTGTGGTAGGAGGTAAGGATGGAAAACAGGAGAAGAAAAAAAAAATTAATGGGTAAAATACTACTTTTAGGTGGGTAAGATGTGGGTAGAGCATTTTATTTATTTTGTTTCTTTTCTTTTTTTATAGTAGGGGTGGGCATGAATGAGAGTAGAAGTTATAGAGCTATATGAGAGTGGAGTAAATAAAGTTTTCAGTGATTAGGGTGTGGTGAAGTATGTCTGTGTGGGGGATTAATGGTGTTATTTGATTGGTTGATTGGGAGTGAGAGTTGAAGGAGGGAGTGGTTTCCAACTATAAGCGTAATTGTTATGAGGGGTGTGTGGGAATGTGGGTAGGGTAGGGGAGTGTAGTGAGCATAGTGAATGGTGCAGGCCGGCACTGTCCTGTAGGAGCAGCAGTTGTGGAAAACAATCAGTGAGAATTCAGGGAGTACAGTAAAGCAGAGAGTGCTGGTTCCTAAAAGACAACAAAGCATAATACACATAACTATCACATGACTAAAAAATAATTGTTTCCAGATAAAACAGAAAAGGTAGCCACACGGTATTACCCCCTAGAAAAACATACAACAGTACAGATGTGAAATATGAACAACAGGCAGGATGCAAAACAAGCAGAGTAACAAGAGCAACATATACTTGTTTGAGCCATAACACTGACTCACCCCCCCCCAAAAAAAATAACAGTCTATTCTTGTTTGTGCTATAACAGTAACTCACCATCTGCCCCAAAGAGCAGGAAAATGACACATTTTACTAACAAACCGTCTCTGAAATGCTAAACGTGCTAGCAAGGGAACTGTCCCTGAAATACTTGTACATATTTATCACACAGCCTTTCATTTTCATGCATTGCCAATCATGTATACCTCTGAAATGGCTTGACAAATATGCCCATGCGATCAGTACACATCTAAATAATGCATGCAGATAAAAGTGTAAAAACCTTTACTTCAGAGTTTTCTTAAATACATTCCAGCATATGCAGTATGTAGCTGACAAAATGGAAGCATACCTTCTGAAGTTCATTACTCCTCTGTGCAGATGTATCCTGAAGAAATAGCATATTTGCAGTCTTCTAAACATAAACAAGTCTCCTCACCATCAGTTTGCCTAGCTACATGGTTGCCTTTTCATATGATATAGATTCAGGGCTATTAGCACAGTGAATATGCAAATGAGGTGTGAACGTATTAGAATTGCTGAATCCCAAATACTTGCATATGTGTAGGAAATGTAAACATAGTGGATACACTCTCTCAGTGTTTGTGCTTAATGGATTGCAAATGTGAATGATTAATTGTTGACAGAAGCAAAACACAACAGCACTGCAGGCTGACTTTCTTCCACTGAGTGTGTCAGCTTAGATCTACAATGTGTTAGATGTAAGGCTGGAAATGTAAGTAAGCAGCACACAGTTCACAGGTTATATTCCTTAAAATCTAATCTGCCCTTCATTTGTTGGCAACTGCATATGATATTATTTTCCAATTAATATTCTTACACATTTAAGGACAATGATATAGAATGACATACACAATGCATGTTTCAGATTACTGGTCAGAGAACTGAAGAATGACCAACAAATATAGAAATGTAAGACAGATCTGTATATTTGTAAGAAATAATGATAGTAGGTTGTGTGATCACTAGGTGTACTACATCCAAAAATAATAACTGTACAAATAACAGTTGTATGGTTTGATATTAATGTAGATGCTGTTGCAGTTGATTGTGTACAGACTGAGTTCAGTTCTTTGTTGCAAAGCTGTTTGTGTGGCAAAGAGGGATAAGGCACCCATCTTGAAGGTGCATTAGAGTGAGAGTTCAAATCCAGATCTATGTTCACATATGTCATGTGAGCCATCAGTTTCCTGTGTGCATGTCATACATTGATTTTCCTTATTTCAGATACTTGCCCATTTTTTCCTTTTCTGTATTTGTTTATTTATTTTTTTTTTGTTAGGAACAGTATTTGCACAATGTGGAATGTACAGCAATCATGGGAACTGAATAAAGGACTAGTGAGTTTGGCTGTGCTTCTCTCATTTGTGCAAAATGTGGCAATGTGTAAACTGGACAACTGGACCACCCAGGACGTATACAGGACACAGACAGCCAAAAATAGAAGCCAGATGCATTCAATTAATACTATTGGGTATGATGCAAGCCTCCTAAGCAGAGTTGCGTGGCGATGAATACAGACACCTTAAGAATGATTATTAAAATAGTGTATGTCATATAGCTAGTATTGTGGCAGCAGGTGTAAGCATAGGGTTAGAGTACAGATGGTTGTGGGTTATACTAGAGCATATGCAATCTTCTTTTTACTGTGACATTGCAGTTCAGTTTATAGTAATAAACTGCAACATCGACAAGTGGTATTTCAACCTTCTTGTGGCAACAGATGCAAGTGTAGGACTGCCATACACATGGTCCTGGGTGCTAATACAGGCTATTCCATATACTTTTATAGTTGTTCCATTTCCCATTATAGTTACTCTCATTTATAACACTTTAGATAGTGGACTTGCTATTCATTATATGTATGAGGGAGAAGACACTATTATTATGTCAGTTATTTATTAATTTATCTAGCTATGTATTATCACATTTATTATCAGATGTATGCCTTTCAGTATAATATGTACTAAATTCCTGTAAGTATAATCCTGCTATGTGGACTTGCATGGCCTTCACATTTGCCAAAGACACATACATAGCTGCCTGTACATCCAATAACTTTGCAATTGCAATAATTGCATTGAATTCCTCACTATTTGGCACTGCTGGTCTCCATTTACCATTGCACAAACACATTGATCATGGGTGCACACTCCCAAGCAATCTTTTTGCAACATGGTAAGTGGTGCCCAGCAGTGCCAAGCAGTATGCACACTCAACTAAATTTGATAAATGGAATTTATTGCTCTAGATCCACTGTTAGGCATGGTAGGCATTAGTGGGGAAGGTGTCAGGTTTAGTGTACAAAGATGGGGTGTCCAGGAGTCTAGGATATTCATTTGACCCTTAGTTAGGGACCACAGCCAAAGTTTTGTGCAGGGGGACTCCTCTGGATCCCAGTACAAGTCTGAGGTTTGGGATACTTTATTCCAGGCTGTATTCAGTGCCACAGGTGTCCTGCACACTGGAGAGTAATGTAGGCATAATTTCAATGACCTACAGAGGCGGAAGAGGGATACACAACTTCTGGCTTGAGGAATTTAGGACTGAGGACATCCCAGGCCTGAGTAAGTATCTTCTACAGTGAGTACTTGTAAGACTTAGAAAGCTGAATATAATCAAGACTGGTATGCCTAGTGGTCTTCTTTTGTGTTCTGCTTTTTTCCACAGCTGCCAGTGATCAGGAATGCAATTCCAGGGGTCCATGGGGATAGATTGGTGAGAATAAGGGAATCATGTGGTATGTATGCAGCAGAAAGTAGTGATATTGTAGCATTAAAAGTTAAAGATATCTTTTTTGGTATTTTATATAGTTGTATCAAAGTGAGCAGTCATATCCCAACTGTAAAAGCAAGTTTGCGATGCAACTCTGAACGGAGGCAAACAGCTGTGGTTACCCCTGTACAAAGCTGCTTAACACTCACTACTGCGCTATGCCAACACACAGCAACACATTTACTATAAACAATTCATGTCACTGAAATATCAGTCTGTAATTAAAAGCATTTCAAAGTATTAGATACACCTAGATTTGAACCCAGTACCATCTGGCCCCACAAATGAATGTATGAGTGCATTAACACATGCTCCCACAGAATCTGTTAAGCAGCAGCTGTGTTTCATAAACTCGGCACTAAATGTCAGACTTTAGCACTGTGGCTCGCATGTGCGCACTGCATAGCCATGCACAAACATGGGGTGTATATCACAATGAGATTTTTTTACTGGTTAATTAGGTAATTTGTTTAAAAGCCTTTTCTGATTGCTTGTAATCATCTAAAGCTGTTTTAAGTGTATTGTTTACTGTTTGTAGTCATTTAAAGCTGGTTTAAGTGTATTTTTTACTGTTTGTAGTAATTTAAAGCTGTTTTAAGTGTATTTTTTACTGTTTTTGCCTTATCTTAAAAAAAAATTCCTTGTTTCCTACCTTTATAAGCTAGTATAGTCCAGTTTTCAGGCTAGTGCTGAATTCAGTGCTGTGTTACAATTTTCTGAGTTGCCCATACCTTACTTGGATAGAGGGAGATTTCTCTGTTCACTTGTGAGAGAGGGAGCTTTGAGCAGCCATCTGTCCCTGGAGGAGTGGTTCCAGCCCAGAAGTTAGTAGTTTATAGGCCACTTTTGGCTAATTTCTATCTCTTTCATTTCCCTGCTGTAAAAACCACATTTGCATGGTTTTGCATGTCCGGGCAGCGCTGTTTAGCTAGGGCTAAATTTATCCCGGCTCCACTGTCTCCTCTTCAGTTTTTCCCTTGAAAGTAGTCTAACTCTCAACCTAAGCACTTAAAAAGCATCCTACATTTCAGCACTTGCTCAGACCTAATAGCAAGCACTAATATACCCCGACACTTGATTGCCCAGCAGGGCAAGGCTCATTATTCACCCCTCACCAACCAAGTGACTAAGCAGCTCACCCTACTATTCAGGCATGACCAAAGGGCAATTTCAGGTATACTCTCCAGTCCAGCTGGTGAACCTGGGTATCCTGAGGCAATGTTACAACTGCCTCATGTACACAGACAACCCTCTCCTCCTACCACAAAACATTAACATATGTGAGAGATGCAATTATATAGGTAAATTGGAGGCTAAGCTCTCTCCACCCAAGACTGGAACAGGCAGTCATGAGGAGAAGGTTAACACTTGCACCACACCTCCAGCCTCACATAGACATACTAAACCAGCACTGGCAAAAAATACACATATATGCACAGAATCATATTCGGATGCTCTAAATAAAAATCTACAAAAGCATCACAGATCTCCAAAGCAGACACCCAAAAAACCTGCACCTCCCATCACAAACCAGACAACACATAAAACATAAAATCAGTGTGCTGCACAATCATAGCCCTTAAGGCAAAATAACATACCTAACACACTAGTAATAGGTGACTCTATAGTCAGGCACACTGATGTCCCACTCACTAGGCTGGACAAGGAGAAGGTTACTGTTAGCTGCCTGTTGGGAGCCAGAATCTGCCACATAACACAAGCACTCAGGTCACTCCTGAACAAGTACAAATATGACTCTGTCATTGTTCATGTTGGTGTGAATGACCCGAGATGTATCTCCCTGGACTACATGAAAAGAGACATGACATGGAAGAGCTCTCTGATCATGTAGCCCAGGCAGGTATGACCTTTACCCTAAGTAGCATCCTGCCCTCACCAAGAATGATACTGCAGTATAAAGAAAAAATTATCAATTTCAACAACTGGCTAAGCTTCTGGTGTCATTCAAAGGGGATCCAGTGTCTGTCAGCCTGGAACAACATGCTCAACAAGCCTTGTTGCTGTGCAAGAGACAGCTTGCACCTGTCACCCCTAGGCTTTCAAATACTGGCCAAGGCTCTTGCTGCCCCCATAGTGCCTTTTTTAGGCAAGGCTCAAAAGTCAAACCCACCTCCGTAAACAGCAGAAATAAAAAAATGAGGGTTATGCTACTCAACGCCAGTTGTTTAAATCTCAAAATGCACACGCTCGAAGCACTCCTCAGTATGGAGAACGTCGACATCTGTGCAGTAACTGAAACCTGGTTCAAGGCTCCACAGAGCACCCCAGCACCACTGGGCTACAACTCATATCACACATTTTGGCCACAGAACATGGACCAAAACACAAAAGGAGGGGGTGTATCCATATTCATCAAGGATACCTACACCTCCAGGTTAGTGGCACAGCATGATACCTCCGAGATCATCCATGTGCAACTAACATCAGGCAAATCTGCAATGCAAATTGTGGCCTGCTACAGATCATCCTCCATGACCCAGGACCACCACTCCCCCTTTCTGGAGACAATGGAAAACATGAAGGTCCTACCAAACACCCTGATATTGAGTGATTTCAATTACCCTACCATTAACTGGGAAAACTTCAAGTACAAACTCCCAGGTCTAGTGCTTCCTGGAATTTATCAACTCAAATGCCCTGGATCAGCTGGTAAACTCCCCTACCAGAGGTGAAAACATATTGGACCTGGTCATCACCAACATGGGCGTCAGGTGTTCCACACCGGAGGTCAACCCATCACTGGTTAGATCAGACCATAAACTAATCATTCTGGATGACACACCACACCACCACCTCCAACCAAGGAAACCACAGTGAAAAACTTTTCTATAGCAAACTTCACCTTACTTAAGACAGAGGTGGTAAGTTTCACAGCCCCCACGCTAAAGGATAACAGTGTCCAAGATGCAGGGACCTTTACAAATGCACTCTATGAACACTTACAAGGATGCATGGATCATGCCATCCCTAGCAAAAACCAAGGCTCACTCCTCTAAGAAAAGAAAACCAGTCTGGTGGACCCCTGCCATAAACAGGCTATAGAATAGAAGGAGGAAACTAGTTCAGGAAAAAGCAAATCCCAAGAAGGAAAGACATCCCTGATCAGTATCGGTAAGAAACTAAGGTCCCTCATAAAATCCTCCAAGGCTAACTTCGAGAGAAAATTAGCCAAGGATTCGAAAGATAACCACAAAGCCTTCTTTAGCTATGTCAAGAATCTAAGTGGCAACTCGCAGATATGCTCTGAGCTAGTGCAAAATAGCACAAAATATACTGAACCCACTGATATTGCCAACATCCTGGCAGATAGATTCAATGCAAACTTCACCCCCCTCTCACCCCCAAAAGGGCCCACAACAATACCAGAAAAGTGTAGTGTCCCAAAAATCACAGACGCACAGGTGAAAACAGCACTTTCAAAAGCCAAAAGCACAGCGTCAGTGGGGTCAGATGGTGTCCCAGGCTGTGTCTTGCACGAACTACAGAACGAACTAATCCCCCACCTAAACACACTGTTCAACCTCAGCCTCTCCACAGGCTACATGCCCATAGAATAGTGCACAGCAACGGTTATTCTGCTCCACAAAGGAGGGGCCACAACTGACCCTAGTAACTATTGCCCCATAAGCCTGACTAGCCTGGTCTGCAAGGCTATGGAGCGCATCATCATGGAACTCATTAACAAAGACATTGGGAACCTCCAAACCCTTGACCCGACCCAGTTCAGCTTTGTTAAGGGCAGATCATGCCTACTTAACCGGGTCAATTTCTTTGAGAGAGTCACCAAGGCCATAGATGAGAGGAAGGTAGTTCACACAGCCTACCTTGATCTCGCCAAGGCTTTTGACACCATTCCCCACTCTGGAATTATAGAAAAACTCACCAGCCTGAACATAAACCCCTACGTCATGAGATGGGTTGCCAACTGGCTTACAGACAGAACTCACACAGTAAGAATAGCGGGCTCCAGGTCAGACTCTAAACCAGTCACAAGTGGTGTCCCACAAGGCTCGGTCCTGGGACCCCTACTGTTTGGCATATACTTCTCAGAAGTGCAGGCAAACACAGGAGGACTATGGCTAACCAAGTTCACTGATGACTGCAAACTGGGAGCCATAATTGACCCTCCAGCTGATACGGACATTCTCCAAAAGGGCCTTACTGAGATGGACACCTGGCATCAAAGTCATGGTCTCAAGCTAAATGCCAAAAAATGCATAGTCATCCCATTTGGGAAAAACAAAACATCCATGAATTACCACATAGGTGGCATCCCCCTTAATACAGAAGAGGTAGTAAGAGATCTGGGGACCCAGGTAGATAGTAATCTCTCTTTTAACAATCATATTGCCAAAGTAGTTAGAAAATCCTTCTATGTAGCCCATCTAATTACTAAAGGGTTCGCATCTAGAAATAAAGAGGTTATAGTGCCCCTCTACTCGTCACTCATCAGACCCATCATAGAGTACAATGCCCCATTTGGGATGTAACTCACAAGACACTTCCAACAGCTGGAAAGGCCACAAAAGTACCTCACCAAGAGGATTACTGGCCTCAAACATATGCCCTATGCAGCCCGACTGGAGAAACTCCAGCTGTACTCAGTCGCATATCGCTTACTCGGAGGTGATCTCTGCCTGACTTACAAAGCCATGTCCAACTCAGAATTGATGGACATGTTCCACCTAAAGAAATCCAAGTCACTGCGAGCCACTCACTCTAGTGATCTAAACCTCACCACAATAATAACTAGAACATGCTGGAGGGATAGATTCCTGTCACAGAGACTCCCCATGCTTTGGAACAAAATTCCTAACTACATTAGGCAGAGCCCCTCACTAACACTCTTCAAGAGAAACCGTGACGAATGGATGGATAGCAGAAAATACACCCCTGGGTTCACTTCATTGGCTCTTCTTGACAGAGACTCAGTTAATTAATCAATGGGGAGGTGAAGGCTGACACACTCTGGCTAGGCTTATAAATGCCCTCGGGCAGATAGCCTAGTACCTACCTATGAACCTATGAACATCAAAAGTGCAATATCTCGAATGGCAAAACATCGAAATCACAACATCGAAGAGCAGAACATTGAAATGGGGTAGAAATGACTAGGAGGAGCATAGGTGAGAAAAAAACTTGCTCCATGCAGGGGGCCAAGACTCCCTGCACCCCCTACACCCCCTGCCACTTAAATGTGCCACTTTGGCGATCGCAATTCAGTCCACTACAGTGCGGAAGTGGAAGATTTCCATTTCCTACAATGTAGTGCGATCTCAGAGTTGGTATATTTAAGTAGTGGGGGGTGTGGGGGGGTGCAGAGGGGCTTGCCCACTGCCTACACCCTTCATGTTGCATGTCACTGTTGGGAACTTTCATTGGAACTGTTTTGATGTTTTGCTGTTTCAATGTTGTCTGTTCTATGTTATGCTGTTCGAGATTTTGCACTTATGATTATATAATATAAACCCACAAACATGTGTATCTAGCATGTGTATAAACTTTGCTAACCATTGTGCAAACCTGCTGTCCACCCCTTCTAAGGAAAACTAAATATTATTATGTATTACTGCTGTTCACTGTCCATTTCTTGTCTATGAGATGATATTACATGTGGAAACATAACAAACTGAAGGCCCTATCACACACTATGTCACATATTTACAATACAGCCATGTGTTGCCCCCCCAGCACTGCAATCCTGGTGTTTCAGTACTTTTTCCATATATATAACAACCACATTGCAAAATGTAATATCTAATGCCGTGTGATATGCAATACATATCAATCTAGCAACATACAGAACTACAATTATTCACCCATACACCTAAAAATCCTTATCTGCAAGGCTAGGGAAGGAATTAGCATGGACCATATCCACAGGGACATAGGCGACCTTCAACACACTTGACCCTACCCATTTTGTTTTTGTCATGGTCAATCATGCTTATTGAACCTTGTGGACTTCTTTGATACTGACCCCAAAGAACTTGATGAGGGATAACAGGACATACCACATATGTTGCATTATCCAAGACCTTTGACACCATCCCCTTTTCATGTCTTATAGTGAAATTCTCCATGTCAGATTTAAGCCATACAGTAGTAGATGGATAGCCAACTGGCTCTCTGACAGAACACACACACTCTCAAAGTTGAGGACTGCACCTCCACCACAAGCCACTTACCATTAGAATTCCACAAGGATCTGTGATGGGCCCTCAACTGTTTGCAAATTACTTCCCTGAAGTACAGGCAATGGTAGATGGCCTGTGGTTTACCAAGACTGCAGATGACTGGTAACTGGATGCACTCATATAGAGTCCCCAAATGATGATAACATATTACAAAAGGGGCATAAACACACAAATGATTGCTGCCAAACTGATGGACTGAACCTTAAAACATACAATGCTTCATTGTTCCCTTTGGCCAATGAAGTACCTCTGCTAATTATGATATGCATAGCACCCCTCTAAGCTCAAACACAGTGTTTTGAGACATGTTGAGAGCAATCTACACTTTCATGAATGTGTCCATAGTGTGAAACGAACATTCTGTATTATATACAGCATACATAAAGGACATCACATCCAAGACCAGAGTGGTCATTCCTCTGCTGTACTCTACCCTTATCAGACCACTTATTGAGTACAATGCCTTCTTCTGTCTGTACCTCACAAGATACCTGCAGTAATTGGAGAAGATACAAGTTTGTGCCTGGGAGAATCCAGGGCCTCCAAACATGGCATATATGGAAAGACTGACAGAGCTGTTACTGTACCCACTATCACACAGGCTCCTAACAGGTGACCTATGGTTGGCATACAGAGCAGTCTCAGAACCTGCCCTACTGGAAATGCTGCACATCTGCAAATCAAATGGAACAAGAATAACTTTGCCCAGGATTCTGAACCTAGCCTGTAACATAAACAGAACATGTTGGGGAGACAGATATATCCTCCAGTGGTTTACACTAATCTGTAATAGGCTTCCACTGTGAGTGAAGCAGTGCTCCTCAATGACCCTGTTCAAGAGCAACCCTGACTACTGTTTGGATGATTGTAAAGTACACTGTGGGGTGGCACCTATGTCCTTCATGGACAGGGCCAGTTGGTGCTGCTCACAAAATTGCTCTGCTAACAATGAATAGCTAACTATGATTAGTAAGGGTACTTGTGTTTTTACACAGCTAGGTGTCTAAACACCCTAGGGCCATTAGGCTAGTAGCCTCCTATGAACCTATGAAGCTATGAACCTATGCATGCCTCCCAATATCTTGTCTCTTACATGGCCTGCTGATAATATCTACTATGAGTTCACCTGCACTCTTGTAAAACTCAGAATTGTGCTGTGGTGCTTGCATCAAGTACTATGCTCTGTGGTATACTTAGATAGGTAGGGGATCTGTTCTCACTGCAGACAACTGGGTATGTGTGTGTCTAGACAGAACAGAAATGTGTATCCCACAGTTACTGCTCCAGTGACATGGATTGACAGTATTTTGATACTTGCAGATGCCTACACAACCATTTCATGTAGCCCACCCAACATCTTGTTTCCCACATGGCCTGCTGACATAATCTACTATACGTTCACCTGCAGTCTTGTCAAAGTCTGACTTGTGCCATGGTACTTGCATGAAGTACTGTGATCTGTAGTCTGTCTACTCAGATAGGTAGGAGTTTTGTTCTTACTGCAGTCAAGTGTGTGTGTGTGTGTGTGTGTGTGTGTGTGTGTGTGTGTGTGTGTGTGTGTGTGTGTGTCTGTGTGTGTCTGTGTGTGTCTGTGTGTGTCTGTGTGTTTGTGTGAGCTGTTGCTTGACATTACAGAGAGCATTTTATACCACGATGTGAACACTGTTACTACCATATTTTTCTCAGCAGACACTGCTGATGTCATCAGCTATATCAGTTATCTGGATATGCAGTACTTTCACCAGCACAGGTTTAGAGACTGGCCTGGAGGCCAGGCAGAAGTCACATCATCCTATACAATAAAGATTACAGTGACATGACTTTTAATCTATCCACATACCATACATCACAGTATGGTTTGTAGGCCCTGTGTTATTTTGCTGAGAAAGCCCTGTGGTATCTCCAGCTGCTGCATGTATCTGGTGTGGTACATGCAAAAGAGAGCATTATACTCTGTTACTGTTCTGATGAGGCTGACTACAGTGCTGTCATACAATCCTAAGATCTCAACATAATGGTGTGACTTATGATGTGCACATCATAGGCTTTCAATACCAGTGTGGACACATGGTGGTCAAAGTTCAGATTGCTATCTATGTGTGCTCCCAGTGCTTGCATCACTGGGTTTCTGCATAGCAGGACTGCTGTCAATGCTGTGATTAACATGAAAGTCTACTTTTCAGATGGATAGCATAACAAACACACATTCTGGCATTATTTGTAGATCATGTGCCTTTATCACCATTCAGTTGTCTGTGTTAGCTTCTCCTGTATTATGTAATCATCATTGGTGGACTCAATGATTGCACACAAAATGCAAGAATCTGCAAACCTGGTAAGACAAGGGCCATATACTTTAGCCTGAACTGTCAAACAGAGTCCAAACAGTGAACGGCCAAGCACAGATCCCTGGGGTTTGCCAGTGGTGGCAGCTCTACTGGTACAGGTTGATTCACCAACTTTCATGCTTTCACGGTTTATGCTTTGTCAGTGAGCCAGTTGGTTACCCATCAACTTATGTAAGGTTTAATCCTCAGCTGGAAGGGTTTCTCAATAATACCTGCATAGAGGAGTGTGTCAAAACCATAGGCCAGATCAAGATAGGCGGTATGCACTATCTTACCTTCATCCAGCCCTATCACCCAGAATCACTGGGCTGTGATGACATCACAGATCACCTATGGCATGACTCAGTACATACACCTTCCTAATACGGATGAATACTCACTTCAACACACCCTCCACATGGGCTATGTTCCCATACAAGGGTGTACTTCAACATGCATTCATCTGAGTTGGGAGGACAGCACCTAATGCATGAATGTATAGAGACATTTTGACTCTCCTCAACTGTGAGGTAGACCAACATGTCATCATGGACCTGTTGTACATGTACACCAGTAATATTCCATCTGTGTGCAATAGACCTGTGTGAGTTGTTAATGCTGCATTAGGTCTGTTACATCTGATACAGATCCTCAAAGAGTTCATTGAGGCATGCATGATGACAACAGCATCATCTTGCGGAACTTGACCAGGTCAAGGCATTTGACACAAATCCACACTGTCATATGTGGCCATAAACAGCTATATTACCAAATGGGTAGACCAGTGTATCGCATATGTGGCATCTCACTATGTTGATATAGTGGGAAGCTATTGCAAGATCACACCTCCTCTCTACCCTTATGTATGCCTCCCCTGTACTCACCAACCTGTCCAAAACCGATCTCAACAAATTATCAGGATGTTACAATCATATAGCCAGATTCACTACAGGCATGGCTTTTAGGACCCACCATTGCCAGAACCTCAAAACACTGGAATGGCTAGAGTATCCTACCCTTCTACAGTTCCACCAGCTTATAGTAGTGCATAAAATACTCCATCAACCTGATAACACCCCTGCCCTCAAAAATATTCTCACCCCTCATAGTGCCTCCAGGCCATTACGCTCAGCTGATAAACTAGTGATACAAACCCAAAAAGCCAACAACTCTGCAGGCAATGCTATATTTGCCAACTCAACTGGTAAAATCTGGAATCTACTCCCTACTACCATTAACAAGGAAACCCCACTACCCCTATTTAAAAGAGAACTAAAAAAACACCTCACATCTCATTGGCTGTGCTCTTGTTCTAAACCTGACTAACAACTTCACTAATACCTAGTTTGAGGCTCCAGAGAGCACCCCAGCCCTACCAGGCTACAACTCATACCATACATTTCGGCCACAAAACCTGGACCAAAATACAAAAGGCGGGGAAGTATCCATATTCATCAAGGATACCCACACCTCCAGGTTAGAGGCACAGCACAATACTTCAGAGATCATCCATGTGCAACTAACAATGGGCAAAACTGCTATTCAAATTATAGCTTGCTACAGATCACCCACCAAGTCCCAGGACCCCCACTCCACATTCCTGGAAACACTGGGAAAAAAGGTTCTACCAAACACCCTGATATTGGGTGATTTCAATTACCCAAACATTAACTGGGAGAACTACTCAAGTACAAACTCCCTTGCCCAACATTTCCTAGAATTTATAAACTCAAACACCCTGGATCAACTGGTCAACACCCTCACCAGAGGTGACAACATATTGGACCTGGTC
Organism: Protopterus annectens; assembly: GCF_019279795.1. NCBI lineage: Eukaryota > Metazoa > Chordata > Ceratodontiformes > Protopteridae > Protopterus > Protopterus annectens. The sequence continues at coordinate 972,746,993 of NC_056739.1, forward strand.
ATCACCAACATGGGCGACCGATGTTCCACACCAAAGGTCAACCCCTCGCTGGTTAGATCTGACCATAAACTAATCACTCTGGATATCCACATTCTGCCATCACCCCTGGTCAAAGAAAACACCATGAAAAACTTTTCAAAAGCAAACTCCACATTACTTAATACCTAGGTGGGAAGTTTCAAAGCTCCCATGCTAAAGGATAATGCTGTCCAAGCTGCAAAATCCTTAAATAATGCACTCTACAGGTAGCTACAAGAATGCATGGATCATGCTATCCCAAACAAAACCAAGACTCACTCCTCCAAGAAAAGGAAACCAGTCTGGTGGACCCCTGCCATAAACAAGCTATACAATAGAAGGAGGAAACTAGTACAGAAAAGAGTAGAATCCCAAGAAGGGAAGACATCACTGATTAGTATCAGCAAGAAACTACGTTCCCTCATAAAATTATCCAAGGCTAGCTTCGAAAGAAAAATTGCTTTGGACTCCAAGGATAACCACAAGGCATTCTTTAACTATGTCAAGAATCTAAGTGGCAATTCTCAGATCTGCTCAGAGTTAGTGCAGAATGGCACAAAATACACTGAACCGACCGATATAGCCAACATCCTGGCAGACAGGTTCAGTGCAAACTTCAACCCTTTCTCACCCCCAAAAGGGCCCATAACTATACCAGAAGAATGTAGTGCCCCTGAAATCACAGACTCTCAGGTTAAAACAGCCCTCTCCAAAGCCAAAAACACAGCATCAATGGGACTGGACGGTGTCCCAGGCTGCATCCTACACGAGCGCAAAGATGAACTAACCACTCACCTAAACACTCTGTTTAAACTCAGCCTCTCCACAGACTACATGCCCACAGAGTGGTGCATAGCAACGGTTATTCCACTCCACAAAGGTGGAGCCACAACGGACCCCGGGAACTATCGCCCTATAAGCCTGACTAGCTTGGTCTGCAAAGCTATGGAGTGCATCATCATGGATCTCATTAACAGAGACATTGGAAACCTCCAAACACTGGACCCTACCCAGTTCAGTTTTGTTAAGGGTAGATCATGCCTCCTAAACCTGGTGGACTTCTTTGAGATAGTTACCAAGGATATAGATGAGGGAAAGGTGGTCCACACAGCCTACCTAGACCTTGCAAAGGCCTTCGACACCATTCTCCACTCAGATATTATGGACAAACTTACCAGCCTGAACATACACCCCTACATCACAAGATGGGTTGCCAACTGGCTCACGGACAGAACCCACATGCTAAGAATTGCAGAAGCTAGGTCTGACTCTAAACCAGTTACAAGTGACATTCCCCAGGGCTCAGTCCTTGGACCACTCCTATTTGGCATATACTTCTCAGAGGTACAGGCAAGCACAGGAGGACTATGGCTGACCAAGTTTGCAGACGACTGCAAACTAGGGGCTATAATTGACTCTCTGGCTGACACAGACATCCTCCAAAAGGGTCTCACTGAGACAGATACTTGGTGTCAAAACCATGGCCTCAGGCTAAATGTCAGAAAGTGCATAGTCATCCCCTTTGGAAAAAACAAAGTACCCACAAACTACCACATAAGTGGTAGCCCCCTAAATATGGAAGACATAATAAGGGATCTGGGGACCCAAGTAGATAGTAACCTCTCCTTTGATAATCACTTTGCCAAAGTGGTTAGAAAATCCTTCTATGTGGCCCACCTAATCACAAAAGGGTTTGCATTCAGATCAAAAGAGATCATTGGACCCCTCTATGCATCACTCATTGGACCCATCATAGAGTACAATGCCCCATTTGGGATGTACCTTACAAGACACCTGCAACAACTGGAAAGACCACAGAAGTACCTCACCAAGAGGATCACTGGCCTCAAGCAAATGCCCTATGCAGCTCGACTGAAGAAACTCCAGCTGTACTCAGTTGCATACCGCCTACTCAGAGGTGATCTCTGCCTGACATACAAGGCCATGTCCAACCCAAAATTGATGGACATGCTCCACCTAAAGAAAACCATACCTCTCGAGCCACAGGCTCCAGGGATCTAAACCTCACCACAACAATAAATAGGACGTGCTGGAGGGATAGATTCCTGTCCCAGAGACTTCCCATGCTCTGGAATAAGATTCCAATCTACATTAGGCAGAGCTCCTCACTAACCCTCTTCAAGAGAAACCTTGACGAGTGGATGGGAAACAGAAAGTTTACCCCAGGGTATCACTTCAATGGCTCTGCTGGATAGAGGCACAAGGAACTAATCTAAGGGGGTGGCGAAAGCCAACACATTCTGGCTAGGCTTATAAATGCCTTTGGGCAGATAGCCTAGTACCTACCTATGAACCTATGAACATGTCTTGCTATCCACCCTGCTGTTTAGCCAAGTATCTATGCTTCATAGCATTTGAATATCTAAGCATTGTGAATTATGAGATCTGATTGTATTCTATGTTCACATTTTCTGATATGTCTTTGCCAATCAGATGTAAGTCTGCACATTGTGTATATTGATATCTGCCTGTATTCTTTGTCTATATTTTGCTAAACATGTCTGCCTGAGTTTATCACTCAGTGATGTATGTATTGTCACTTTTTTAGTATGTGGAGCTTTTCTCCCAGAGCCTCCACCGAAAATGGACATATATCTAGTCGAACTATCCTGGTCAACAAATGTAAAATAAAATAAATATATAAAATAAATGGGTGATGTGACCTACATCTCAGGTCCACTGATCAGGTCCATACATCAGGGCTGTCTGCAAGGTCCTTTCTTGCCCATTAGTTAAGTGATGGACTTCACAAATGACATACACATGCTGTGTCCAAACAGCTGCCTGAAGGACTACAGATTGTGGGCAGTCATTGATTCCAACTGTGATATTAGTATATTACAGGCAGTCACCAAAGCCGTAGATGAGGTTAAGGTGAATCAAACACAGCCTATCTTGACCTCACCAAGGCTTTTGACACCATCCCCCATTCTGGAATTATAGCTAAACTCACTAAGCTAGGTATTCATCCCTACATCACAAGATGGGTTGCCAAATGGCTCACTGACAGAAACCTCAATGTAAAAGTTGCAGACTCCAAATCTGACTTCAAACCAGTGACAACTGGAGTACCATAGGGTTCAGTCCTGGGACCTCTCCTGTTTGGTATCTGCTTCTCTGAAGTACAGGCTAACACAGAAGGCCTCTGGCTAATGAAGTTCGCAGATGACTGCAAACTAGGGGCCATAGTCGAGTCCCCAAATGATGTGGACATTCTACAGAAAGGCCTAACTGAGACAGATGCCTGGTGTCAGAGACATGGCCTCAAGCTCAATACCAAAAAGTGCATTGTCATACCCTTTGGTAAAAACTCTGTACCCATGACCTACCAAATAAACGGCAGTCTATTTAATGCAGAATGTGTGATAAGAGACCTTGGGACCCAGGTGGACAGTAGTCTCGCCTTTGATAATCACATTGCCACAGTAGTCAGGAAATTCATGTGGCACACATCATCACAGAAGGGTTCTCATCCAGGAAAAAAGAGGTCATTGCTCCCCTTTACTTGGCACTCATTAGACCCATTATAGAGTACAACACCTTTTTGAAATGTACCTCACAAGACATCTGCAGCAGCAGCTGGAAAGGCCACAGAAGTACCTCACAAAGAGGATTACTTGCCTCAAACAGATGCCCTACACTGACCGTCTCAAGAAACTCCAGCTTTACTCTGTAGCATATCACCTACTCCGAGGAGATCTCTGCCTAACATATAAAGCTATGTCAAACCCAGAGCTGTTGGACATACTACACCTAAAGAAATCCCAATCCCTCCGAGCTACATGCTCTAGGGACCTAAACCTTGTCACCACAATAAACAGGATATGCTGGAGGGAGAGATTTCTGTCCCAGAGACTTCCTATACTCTGGAATAAGCTACCCTTCTATGTCAAGCAAAGTTCTTCATTAGCACTATTCAAGAAAAATCTTAATGAGTGGATGGAAAATAGGAAATACACCCCGGGGATCACTTCTGTGGCTCTGCTTGACAGAGACACAGGAAATTAACTTTCTTGGGTGGCGTAAGCCAGGAAACCTTGTTGGCTAAGCTTACTTAGGCCCTTGGGCCGATAGCCTAGTACCTACCTACGAACCTATGAACCTATTAACACATACCAAAAATTGCTGCCACAGCCATGACAACACCTGCCTTCACAAGAAACTTGGGGGATTTTGTTTATTCAGGAAACAAACACACCACCCAAGTATAATGTAGATGTCACACCCTACAGTCAGACCAATAGCTATGTCATCCATGTCCTGGGTAGATGGTAAGTGGTACATCCACCAGCATGTGGTCACAGTGCTGACTACTCCCTTGAATGTAACACAAGTACTGGGAATTTGAAAGACATGCACATCAGCTGCCATAATACCTTCATAGTTCCCAGCCTTCATCACACCAGTAACTGTACTCAATGCACCCTTCTTAATGTACCTGCCTACACATCTTCCAGTAATGTGTAACTGAAGTGTACCACCTTTGTCACAGTGCACTATTACACAGCTTACTGGCCATACCTAGGTATTCTTTTTGTGGAATATACATGACTGTCTGATGGTGTGGAACACCAATCATGTTGTTATACCAGATACATGTGTGTACCTGTTCTGATGATGCACACACTACATACATAGGTGTTTGACAACATTAATGGCATATATATATATATATATATATATATATATATATATATATATATATATATATATATATATATATATATATATATATATATATCATGAAACTAGCCTGTATTGCCCATACTGTCACATACAGACATGGCAGTGTCCCTCCTAATACGTCCAGCAGATGCAGTGCCAGGACAGTGTGCATGGTTACTCTCACAGAGTGTAGATGTATCATAATAGTTCAAATCTGTGTGTAGAGACCCAGCTCTTATCAGTCTACATCATATATGTTATGTCAGAGGCATGGGGTTACTGTTGATATTATTCTGATGTTTTCCATGATTGTGGATGGTTCTTGTAATGATTTCCATGATCCTTTACCTTTGCCCACCTTGCTGTAGACCTCTGCTGAGAGTACAGTCATAGTTAGTCACATCAGTTTGCACAGCTTCAAAATATGCACCCTACCCAATTGTATGTAAGATCCCTGATAGATGTCCTCTGCATTATTAATGTTAGGATGCTTATCTCACACAGACATCCTCCCCATTGTTATGTCACCATGTGTGACAGACACATAAAACACATTTTCACTATACGGTCCCTACTGTACCATATAGATATGTGATTGATGTTGCTGCTACAACCGTCTTCCATTGACATGCCTTCCTCTGCTGTACATGAGTGATTTTCTCCTGTTCTCGTTCCCTGTGACCATTCCTATAATTCATCTGTGTGTCCCTGTTCAATACACACACTTCTCCTGAGTGATAATTTTACATAGCAGTCCATGTCCTGCTATAGATCATTAACACAGCTTCAATACAGAATACCAGGAATTAGATATCACAGTACTCTGCACTGTACATACACTGTCGTGTACTGTGTTTGGACCATATACTTCACATTCATACCTCTCAACTGTCCAGATATTCCCAGGATGTCCAGATGTTTTCCTTATCAAATTTGTGGCTTTCTGCCATATCACTGGGATGATCTCTGGACTGATGTGACTCAATATTGCATACATTTGAGAGCATACCTCTCAACTGTCCTGATTTGTGCAGAATGTCCATTTTTTTTGTCTCATCTTTGTGATCTTTTCCTCATAACATTTTGGTTTTCTGGTAAATTCCTGGCATGTCATTGTACAGTGAAGTCAGAAACAGTTGAGAGACATTTGAGTTTCAAACTTCATGCTCTTCAGAAAGTTCATGCTGGGTGCCATAATCGACTCTCCAGCTGACACAAGCATCCTTCAAAAAGGTCTCGCAGAGACGGATAACTGGTGCCAGAGCCATGGTCTAAAGCTAAATGCCAAAAAGTGTATAGTCATACCCTTTGGCAAAAACAATGTGCCCACAAATTACCACATAGGTGGTAACCCATTAAGTACAGAGAAAGTAATTAGGGATCTGGGGACCCAAGTTGATAGCAATCTCTCCTTTGACAACCACATTGCCAAAGTGGTTAGAAAGACCTTCTACATAGCCCACCTCATCATGAAAGGATTCACATCTAGATCAAGAGAGGTAATCGTGCCCCTTTATCCATCCCTCATCAGGCCCATCATAGAATACAATGCCCCCTTTGGGATTACCTTACCCGACACCTGCAGCAATTAGAAAGACCCCAAAAGTACCTCACCAGGAGGATCAAGAGACTCAAACAGATGCCATATGCTGCTCGGTTAAAAAAAACTCCAGCTCTACTCAGTTGCATACCGCCTACTTTGAGGCGATCTATGCCTGACATATGAAGCTATGTCCAACCCAGAATTAATGGACATGCTCCACCTCAGTAAATCTAAATCCCTTAGAGCCACGCGCTCGAGGGACTTGAAACTCAGCACAGAAATAAATAGAACATGATGGGGGGACAGATTCATAACCCAAAGGCTCCCTTCGCTCTGGAATAGAATTCCAATTCATGTTAGGCAGAGCACCTCACTGACTCTCTTCAAGAAGAATCTTGATGAGTGGATGGGGGATCGTAGGTTTGTCCCGAGGATTACTTCCGTGTCACTATTAGACAGAGGCACAGTAAACTAAACTAAAAAAGGGCACAGTATACTCAAATCAAGGAGTGGCGTAAGCCAAACACAATCGGGCTAGGCTTATAAATGCCCCAGGGCAGATAGCCTAGTATGAACCTATGAACCTATGAACCTGTGCAACCTATTATTCTATCAACTTTCTAAGTTTGGAAGAGCAATATTACAAATGTATCCCTATTTTTGGGCCTTAGTCCAGATTTCTTGCACAAAGATGTTGGGAGGTATGTTTGAGTTTCATACTACCATATTTCTATGCAACATCTGTAACAAATATGTCCCTGTTTCTGGTTAAATGTGCCTGCATTATGATGGCCTTTGTGCAGATGTGTTGCACTAACAGATTGACTATCTGTGAAGATTTGGTGATCACTGTGGCATTCGATGTAAATCCGAGGACTGTAGGTGCTCTGCTTTAAACAGAATTGTATCTGCATTCACTTACATGGTTTCCTGGCCAACAACACTGTTGCCATCCATGAAACCTAGCTTAGACACGCTGCATGGCATTAATATGCATTGTGCGCTGCTGCTTGCCGTGTACTACCACGCAAACATGTAAACTCCATGTAGGCTTTACGTGGAGTCTACACAGAGTTTATTGAATCCCAGGGTATATTAAATTTTATAATTCATTTGTGAGATAGTGGAAGTAAGTGCAGAAAAAAAAATCACAGTAAGCAATGATAACAAATATGCCTATTTAATACAGATATGATGAATGCTGCCACAAGTAAAATTAAATATCAAGTTACATCAGATCACACAGCACTAAACTTGGTAGGTTCCTATATAGAATAAAAGAAATCTTAACTAAATTCTTATCTATAATGCTAAACAAAATATAAGACTGTAGACACATCTATGATGTATGGTAGCAGAATGTAATAACATCATCAGGGAGGGGAAGATCACATCACACCTAGACAATTCTCAGGCCCAATGGCTTGACGAGTATTCTGTGTTAAACCATGGAGGGTGTCATAATGGAGCTTGTCCAAAATGACAGTGAAAACTTATTTCTCTTAACTATTGTACAGCATGGACTTATTAAGGGAAGATCTTGCTCTTTTTTGAAGTATTCTCTGGAGAAATACTTATCTTTGGAGGCATTCAGCACTATTCCATGCCAGGATATAACTGATAAATTGGCATCACTAAGCATCAGCCTATACATAATTACATAAAATACTGGGTAGGCAACAGAGTACAAGGTGGGGTGGGGTTTATGTGCCCATCCCAATGGAATTCACTAGTAATGCCCTCCAAGGGTCTGTATTGGATCTTTATCTTTTTCATTTGAGCTTCTCAGATATAAAAGTGGAAAAGGCTCAGGATAACAAAATAGGCAGATGAATGCAAAAGTAGGCAGCATAATTGCTTTGCTTCAATAAAAGATGGTATAACTTTTAAAGTTACCATACAAAACATATAAATCTGGTGGTATCGTAATGACCTGAACACTGTCAGTCAATGTAGCGTGAAACTATAGTACCATAAGTTATGATTACAAAATAAATTGTCAAATTATAAAAAAATAGTACATCATTAAGGATCCAGATAATAATAATAGGCAGTAACCTAAATTTTGACTGTTGTTAATCAGAATGAGAAATGCATATTTTGTGCCCTATCAAATCCTAAATTACATATCTAATCATTTCAGGGAGATCATTGTACCACTTTATATTTCACTAATAAAACCAGTTAGTGAATGCTACACTGTAGTCTACAGCATAGACTAAAGAATCTTCTGAAACAATGTCAAAGATTAATTACTCGAGAAATCATAGGAATGGAATTCTCAAACTCTTGGGAAAGCCTTCAAGAATTCTCATTATATTCTTGACTCCTACATATCATTCTATACTCTATAAGGCATTGTACGAGTCAAGGTTATTTTTCAGTTTATGCTTGGAATGTGTCACTATGGGAACTAACACCAGATCAAGGAACACAACACCTAAAATAAATAATCATTAATAGAATATAGTAATGGATACATTAGATAATACCATCAAAGATTACAGAATAAGCTTCCTATTGCAATCAAAAAAAGATAGTTATTAAAAATAGTCTTGGTTTATATATGCATCTATTTCAAGTGACTGAATTTTTGAAAGACGAAGTCATATGCTGGTGACCCAGTACATCGAAAAATCAGAACATCAAAACTCTAAAAATATCCAAAATATCAATTTGCAAAAAGAAAACAATTGCTTTTCTCATACTGTCTGTTAACTCTACTGTTAACCTCAGACATAATTGGTCTGAATAGCCCCCCTGCTCCACCTTACTAATACATGCTAACATTAACCCTGTACCTAAAAAAAAACCTGCTCTTTACCTTTGAAAAACCGTTCCATTAACACTACTAATACACAACACACACACACGCACACCCTCATACAGCACTATATCTAGCCCCTAACTTAACCATTACTTAAACCTTAACCCTCATACACTCACACATACACTTTGCCCATCTCTCCCATTACCTAGCCATTACTCTAACCTTATCTCACAAACACACTCCTGCCAACTAAGGCTGAAACATTTGGTGCATCCAAGAATTTCAACATTAAGAATAAAAACCCACAATTACCACCGCTGTCTTAACTGCACCAATCAACATATACACCCTACCACAGACTGTATTTGACAAAGTACATCTTCGATAAATTAAACACACATGACATGCATTTTATAAAACAATCATTCAACCATTTGGCTGTGTTCATATATATGTATATATATATATATATATATATATATATATATATATATATATGTGTGTGTGTGTGTGTGTATATATATATATATATATATATATATATATATATATCTAGGACTATTGAATGCAAGTTCAATAGTCCGAATCCACAATCACCGAATACACTTTAACGAAAGCGCTTTCACCGAAAAAGAGCTTTCTTTAAAGTGCGTTAAAAAAAACAATAAATCTACTGTATCCGCACCGTAGTACAACCTCCGGAACAATCATTCTCCCACGACTCCCTCTAGCTGCGAGCATACTTTCGCAAAAGTGCTTTTTCGGTAAAAAGCACTTTTGTGGAAGTATGCCCGGCTGTTTGTGCTTTGGTCAAAAGTTCCTTCGGGGATCAGTACTGATCCCATATATATATATATATATATATATATATATATATATATATATATATATATATATATATAAATAACTAAAATTAACCGCACTCAAAAAAATTGAACGAAGAGAAGAAACTTTAACTAAGAAATGAACTTCGTGACAATAAAAGCATTCAATAAAATAGTAAATAACACCAACAACTCTTGTAGAACTTTAGCATTTTCATCTTATTTATTACCAAGACTTCTTCAGAAAGACATGTTTCATAACTTATGAAACATGTCTTTCTGAAGAAGTCTTGATAATAAATAAGACGAAAGCTAAAGTTCTACAAGAGTTGTTGGTGTTATTTACTATTTTATTGAATGCTTTATTGTCACAAGTTCATTTCTATATATATATATATATATATATATATATATATATATATATATATATACACACACATATGTATGTGTGTGTGTGTGTGTGTGTGTGTGTGTGTGTGTGTGTATGTATGTATGTGTGTGGGTATGTATATAGATATAGATATATATATATATATATATATATATATATATATATATATATATATATATATATACTATCAAAACCTTCAAGTTCCTTCAGTGGAATGGTCACGTTGATGACCTGGAATGCTGAAACTAAAAAAAGTCTTTTTTCCCCTTTGTTGAACCATGTTAATATCGACGGTTCAACATTCGCTGTTATGGAAATGTGGTGGTTGGAGTAAATGTGTCGTTCAATGTTCAGTGATGTGGTTTGCTGTGTTGCCTTTTGATGATTAGTCATCTTGAAAACAACATTTTGATGGTGTACCTTTATGATAGTAGATATATATATATATATATATATATATATATATATATATATATATATATATATATATATATATATATACATCTGTGTGCTTAAATTAGAAAATAGGTTAATAACCATAAAGCATCCTGAAGGACAGTAGGTTGTAAGGTTTACTATGGAAGCTATACTGCACTTTCTAAAAAGAATGCGGCATAATATTAGAGAATTTCTCTAATATTATGCCAGTATTTCAGTGTCTGCTGACACTGAAATTAAATAAATGAGTATTTCAGTGTCCGTAGACACTGAAATACATAAGGGATCAGGAAAGCAATGCAAGACGTGTGTGACAGGTTCTGTAACACACCCCCTACATTGTAAAAGTGTAAAAGTACCATATGACACCTCACAACCTTTTAATTAGGAAAGGTGAACAAAGGCACAAATAATGGGGGGACAAAGCCCTAAAAATAGGGAGACTTCTTAAATATTGCTCTCACAAACTTAGAAAGTTGATAGAAAACAGGTTATGCATTAGCATGAATTTTCAAAGGATAGAAGTCTGAAAGTCAAATGTATGCCATTATTTCCTGACTGTAGTCCATGTGGACAAAGGCACAAATAATGAGAGGACAAAGCCCTAAAAAGAGGGACACTTCATAAATATTGCTCTTACAAACTTAGAAAGTTGATAGAAAACAGGTTATGTATTAGCATGAATTTCTGAAGGATAGAAGTCTGAAAGTGAAATGTATGCCCATTATTTCCTGACTGCAGTCCTCAATGACATGTCAGAAAACCACAATACTCACTATATAACATAATAATATAATAATAATGTAATATTTTTTTCCATGCTAAGGAATGTTTAAGCATAGCTGAGCAAGTATGTGCATTATGGCCCTCTACTTAGCATTGCTTAAACATCCCATAGGAGATAAATAAAAATATACAGCTGAAATTTCCAAATTGAAATAGTGTAGTGGTTAGAGTCCTGGCTTTACATGTAGGTGTTCATGGTTTGAGTACCAAAACAGGCAAGTTATTTTTATATGGGAAAGCAGTGTTAAAATTATTTTTCTCAACTTAAATTATGTAGTAACTGATTTTTGTCAACCAGGGTAGTAAAATGGAAGTGTGAGTGGATATAACATGTGGAACCACCCATGTATACACAAGTGTCTCATACAGTATAGTCACACACCTTGCTAATGTAATGAAAGCACATAGAGGGATGTCATCTAAAGTAAATCATATACACTTACTAAATTAAGTCTTTATTCTGATAGTTTTTTTTAATGAAAAATAAGCAATGGTCAGCAATGCTCAGCTATGCTTACCAGTTTTAAGCAATGCTTAGACATGATTGCTAAGCAGCAGGTAGCTCAGCTAAGCAGATTTGTGCACTAAGTAGTGCTCAGCAATTACCCCTTTAAGCATTGTTCAACTCAACTTAGTGGATTTGCGAACTTCCTAGTGGAGCTTAACATGTTCAAAATGGTCCACTGATGGCAAAGAGTGTGAATACTGCCTTATTTAAAAGGTGCAGATGAGAATACAGACAGAATCTGTTATAGTTCATCTGTGCCGGCACTATGGCTGGTGTAGGTGAAGGAATACATTTTTGGTGGCGCAGTGCTGGGACATTCAGGAGTCCAGAGTCATGGCTAGACTCCTTGTAGAAATCCATGATGAGAGACTGCTGCTTGCCCAGTACCAGGGCTCACAGTACAAAGCAGAGGCCTAGGACCATCTCGCACATGATCTCACCAGTGTTATTAGCATCCCCGGACTAGTAAGCAGGTACGGCACCACTGTGCTGACCTAAAGCAGAGGAAGAGGGTGCTCTTGGCCCAGTGGAGCCAGGATACCTGGGCAGAGAATGTTGCAGTAGTGAGTAAGTATCATTATCAAGTAGTCTGTAGCAAATACTAGCCTGAGAATGTGATAAACAGGTATGCATACTGTTTTTTTCTCCCCTACAGCTGCAGCAGAGAGGGCTATGAATATAAAACCCCATGCTGACAGACTGCTGAGGCTGTGCCAACAGACTGGCGAGTACAAATCTATTTTGTAGTATATTGTTCAAATAGCTAAGAAGGAGTACATTGCTCACTGCTAGTAGGTATACTGTTACTGTGTGAACTGAAAGAATAAAAAAGTTTGACCGACCAATACTGATGTGTAATAAAGATTCCCAAAAAAAACTGTTGTCTTTATTCTGGTAGGTTGTTGTAGACATATAGAATGTATACAGGTTCTTGACAGCAAATATGGCTGAGACAGCATACATTAACTGAGGTTCTGTGAACCAGCTGTTAAGAAAAACTGTAGATGGTGGAGCTGTAAAACAAGATATAACTGAAATGTGAAATATATACTGCACTAAGCTCTGAACCCTGAATAGTAACGTGTAAAGTTTCAAAGTGTCTTCCATCCAGCATTGCTTTGTGTTAATCTTTGCTTTCCAGATTGAAATAATCCAAAGGATTAATGCACAGTACAATAATTATCTGTCATGTATGCATCACAGGATTACAAGTTCAGACTGTCTAACTAAGAGACTATTAGGCAGAAACCAGTGAAACAGAAAACAGCCGTTCACCAGTAGCTCAATGTGATGAGAAATAGACTAGCTGTTAATGTTGTACACCCAGGCATGGTTCAAATCCAGGGAGAGGTACTAAGATATGTGCATATCTACACACAAGAAATCAGGAATAAATGTAGAAACAGTCAGGTAGTGCTAACAGATATTTTCTCCACAGGTTTTACAGGTAAGGAAATGTTGGTAGTAGCTGTATGAAGGGTATACTAATAAACTGTGTACAACTGTTCAACTGTTCCACCACATGCCTGCAAATGACAGCATGATAGGTACATACAACATGCACTCTTCCCGATACATGTCTCTCAAGAGTCACACTGTCATGGCTAGTGTTCAATGCTGCCAATATCCCTGGACACAGATATGAAACCAATTGAAGTATGCCAGTAGCACACTCACATAACAGCAGTTCAGGGTACCCCTCCTGTGCCAGATATGTAACCTTGACATGTATGACTCCCCTCTAGTCATGTACCCAGAGTTGTCACAGTTTGCCCCATACCATTCCAGGCTGACAGTTTAATGTTTGTGCTACATAAGCTATGGGCCATAGGAAAGTGAGAGTAGAATCATAGAGTATTGAGCAGTACTGTTGTGGAAAACCAAAGCATAAAACAGTTGTTAATGGACTTTTTGTCTCTCCCCCCACCCCTCATCTGGATCAATACTATAATTCATATACTATGGGTATGTTTTACTCCAAACCTAATGTTCAATCTGACAAATCACTGGAACCACCACGATGAATAAAACAATGGATTTATTTCAGAACAGAACAAGCGCTTTCACGCACTTAACTAGTGCGCTTCATCAGGTTACATTAAACAGAATTATACCTTGTCCTTATATATAAAAAACACGCCCTAATTAACAGATAATTGGGCAGGCAAAGGCAATTTAGATCAGTTTAAAGAAATAAATTTGCATTTTAAAAATGGTCATAGTTAGTAAAACACTACAAAAACTTCTCAAGATTTCATCAGACCATATATGAAATCAACCCATTTAGTCTACATTAAAAACATTCTTTATATAAACAGAAGTAATCATACCATCCTAAATTATGTATATCGTTTCAAAATATTCCCATACTAAGAATGTTATTGCAAAATTTATGTCCAATGTGATTAGTTCTACAAATGGTTTATATATATTATATTCACAAAAATAAATAAATATATATATGCTGTCCTTATTGGCAAACTAATAAAATCAGCATAGGCCATAAGTGCAAAAATGCAAATAGAAGAAAGGGAAGGGGAAAGGCTGACAGTTTAATGTTTATGCTACATAAGCTATGGGCCATAGGAAAGTGAGAGAAGAATCATAGAGTATTGAGCAGTACTGTTGTGGAAAACCAAAGCATAAAACAGTTGTTAATGGACTTTTTGTCTCTCCCCCCACCCCTCATCTGGATCAATACTATAATTCATATACTATGGGTATGTTTTACTCCAAACCTAATGTTGGGACTTGTTTTCTATTATTGTTCACATATTTGATTGGTTGCATGTTAACATACCTTGTTCAAATACCATTGTTGGTGGCCTGTTGCAGTCAATGCTACTGGCATGCTGTTATAATGCATACTGTTGTTCCATTTATGCATGCGTTCATTTTATGGGGTCAATTGGAACACCCAAGCAAACTGTTATAGCTAATCTTGAAATGTACTGTTCATGACTAACCAACATATTTTTTAAAACCTCAACATCATAGCACATTTGGGAAGGCAGATCCTAGCAGATCAAACTGTCACCTCATCTGACTGTGGCACTGGGCCCCAGCATGTCTGGGACTCAACCCAGGACTTCCTCATCCGCTGTTCCTACATCACCTTCGGGTGGAACCACCTCAGAGGATGGGGCCCGCCCCCCCCCAGGAGCGAACACAAAACAGGGGCCTGTCACCCACAGTCAGTTTTGGGTTTTGGTGTGCAGCACCATCCAAGCAGAGTTGGGTGGGCAGCTACACCAGATTGAGGGCCACCTGGCACACCTCAAGGGGCAAGCCACCCCTCCTATCCAGCCTCCAGCACCGCCACCTTTGGGCACATGTAGGAGCAGTGGTGACTGCCCATTAGTGGGGACCTCAGTCCCACTGTATCCATTTTTGGGGCTCATGGGCTTCAGATTCCCAACCACCCTCCCCATTCAAAGGTGTTTACTCCCTCATGTGTTATATACCACCCCTGTCTGCTGTCTTGTCTGTCTTATCTGTCTGCGAATGTGACCTATCCCACTCAACCAACCTCCCAAAACTTACTTACAGCTCTTTCCCAATATCCCACTCTCACCTTAAAAAAAAGGGGCATTTGTCCCACAAAAAAACATTGCCCCATACATAGCTCTACATTTCACCCCATATATAGTGAAAATAATCAATTAACCCACAGATTACTCTGCAAATGTCTGTTGCCAACACCACTCCCTGTGGGGTGTGAAGCTGTAAATTTCAAATTCTGTAATTCACAGCTGTTGCTGCCAAATAAATGTAGAGCTATGGTCCTTTCCTACACCCATCCTGCACATCCCTAGCTGCTTTCCATGTTTACCCTCTGCTTGCCCCCATTTCACCACTTTCCTATCACCCTTTTTTCTTTCCTTTAAAGAAAATTAGCACGGGTGTAAGCGGGAGTAAGCGGTGCTGAGTGAAGCTAAGAGGGTTTAACCATCTCTCAGCAATGTTTAGCACCATGCAAAACCACGCAAACCCACTTACAACTGCTTAAAAGTGCCTTAATCACTCTGTCTCCATCAGCCCTTGTTTTGCCAGGCAACAAAATAACCAGCCCTGCCAAGTATCGAATGCAGGATGCTGTGCCCTACAACCACACCAACATACTGCTACACCATCTCAGCTGTAGGAATTTGTAATGTTTTTACATACATATCATGCACAACAGTCACGCATAAGGTGGAATTGTATATCCATAGTACTGTTATATACATATATATGTATATATATATATATATATATATATATATATATATATATATATATATATATTTTTTTTTTTTTCCATACAGAGATATATAGACAGATAACCAACCTCTTACTGCAACAAATCTGCAAAATGCCCAACAAAAGGGGGAGGTTAAAGGGCAAACAATAGTGACATCTTTGAAATATGGCTTTCATATGTGTAGAAGTCTGCTAGAGTGGCATGGTGTGCTTTAACATACAATGCCAGACAGAATCCAGGTATGAAACACAAATGAATGTCATTATTTACTGATGTCAATGCTCACATCATCCCAGTGATCTCTCAGAAACCCACAACTGTTGTGGCCAACAGACAAAACATATCAGCCACAAATCAGGAGAGTGTCTAGACATCTAGACAGTGGAGAGGTATGACTGCAGTCATGTAACAGAATGGAAAAACCCATGACAGCCATCAACCATTTCACCCAGCATCTTCTGAACCACAGTAAGACCAATATAACACTAACCCAAATCAGCTCTGGGCAATGACCCATGTATATCCAAATATAGCATGCACTACAGGGATGGAAGTGTAGGGAAAAGTAGATAGTGGTGCATAAATGTCCACTCACAGCCATTTGCACCACAGACACAGCAACATCCCAGTACCCCAAATGAACTCTAAAGTAGAATGACTGTTTGAACAAACATATCCTGATTCCCAGTCACACACTACACTAACATATACTGGCCCAACTCACAGTGTACTGGGAATCCTGAGGTGTTACAGGACCTTTCTCAGTCTGTTCCTACAAACATACACACCTGATAGACTACCAGCAGCCTTAGCAGCATGCACAGGCAGATAGAAAAGGGATGTGTGACACTCACATCTGCTACTCTCCCTACCCAGCCAAACAAACATCTACACACAACACTGCTACACAATCTTGGCAGTCACTTCACACTAGCCAGACATGCATAACTCTAATATGTACAGATTTCCACAGAATGTCCAAAGTGTGAGACCATCTTTATGGCCACTCCCATATACCACTTCCAGGAGTCTGCTAAGTCAATAGGATGATATCTTGAGTGCAGTCAATAAATAATGATATCACATACCTCTGACCCTCTTACTGAAAGACATCTGGACAAAGCATGACATACTTGGGGGAAAGGGGACCGGAAAGAGGGACATATCTCACATAATGGTGTTATCAACTGAAACAGATGACAGTGTCACAGGCTTTGTTGTAACATAACATCCCTGAAGGATATGATGTCTGAAACACCAATGGATGTCAACAGTTACTGACTACAATCCTCATATTATCCTAATGTTTTCAGAAAAACAGACATTGTCTGAGGAACAGACCAAATATAACAGGTGAACCCCTGGGTAGCCTGTGGACATCAGGACAGTTGAGAGGTATGTCAGAGACATATCACTGTCAGACGTCAAGTCACACAGAAAATGCATGTCCAAATGAACCCTGTTAAACTACCAACTAGATATATATTTTGAGCTCAAGAGCAGGGTCAGTCCACCCAGGCATTCTACTTGTATGTTTTATGAGAGTGAAGCTATTACATTAGCAGTATTTCTTAGTAGTTCTCAGCTTGCTAATAAAACTGACTGTTGTAGTCTTATGATCCCCCCCCCATGCTAGTACAGTAATCCTAATTGTCCGATAAACACTATACATTTAATTCACATCCCTGTGACTAAATTAACCATCAAGTAGCCCTCTCTGTGCTTTCTGCCTTAGTTTGTATCACTTGGAGGCCCACCTGTTTATTTGCATCTCTATACATTCTCCTTCATTGCTAATGTATCTCCATACTCTAATCTGTGCACAAACTGGTTACTAATCAGCAAATCAATGTGAAGACACACTCCCAACCTTAATAAACTTTGCTGTCTCTTCTCTCCTTCACTTTACAGGTAGTTTGAATTATTACTTACCCCCTCTGAGGCCTTCACTGATTTCCACTGATTGCCTCTCTGGTTTCTTTGCATTCCACCTGGTTTACACCCCTTGTGCTATCTCCCTCCTCCAATACTAAGTCTATATTAGAATCATACTGAGCATGGAGCCATCTTTAAATTTCTATTCTCCTACTAGGGCACAAGTGCTCTTCAGCAATTACATTCTGCTTGCTGGTAAGCCATTAGACCTCAGGAATTTGTTTAAAGTGTTCAGATTTGTAAAGTAATACTTACTTTTTTCTCTTGTCTTGGTGGACTCTGCCCCGCTCGGTTCACCCTTGCTAATGCTCGGGCTCTCTCCGCTCCCCTGCCCTGCCCCCTATTCCCTTCCGCCCCCACTACCTCTACATTTATAGTAATCACAGCCACACCCACAGCTCACCCTCACATCACCTCCACCAATCACAGCTCCTCAAGTCATATCGCATTATACCACAACAACTTGCTCCACACAAAATACTCCCAATCACTCTCATTCCCACTAGGCATTTTTTACATCACCCACACTACTTCCCCATCCACATATAGTGCAACCCTATCATTTCTATTGAGACCCCCCCACCTAGAACCAACTTAAACTTTATAACCATGACTATCACACAACTAAGTATAGTCTGTCTTCTCATAATTCTTTACAACACCACAAGTTATCACTCTAGCAATATCCCTAAACTTAGTAGCATAACACTACATTATGCAGTCTCATATACAGACACCACACATTATAATAATATCTGCCCACAATTATTCAAGAACTACATAATGGACCAATTCAGAACTAAACACATATGCTCTCATTCCTACTCCAAAAAAACACAATACTTTCTCACACTCCTCATCAAACTCCAATATCTGTATAACCATTTTAACTCCAGGCTCACCATAAGTGGGGATATCCACCCAACCCAGGCCCAAATCCATCCTGTCCAACACAAACTGCTCCAACATAAATGTCAGAACATAACACCCCCACTTTCTTCATCCCTGGGAAAATCAACAACAGCAGCAAAACCAACCATCTTTTAATGCTAAATATTAATATTAGAAGTATCAAAAATAAAATACCTGAACTCCAGGCCACAATAGCACACTACTCCCCAGACATAGTTCCTTTAACAGAAACCTGGCTAAATAAAAACATAGCTAACTCAGAAGTTCTCCCTACCGGCTACAATATCATTAGACAAGACACACCAGTTCGTAAAGGGGATGGAACTGCCTTACTGTATAAGTCCAACTTAACTGTACATCAATTACCAAACTCTTACCCCTCCCCCAATAATTGGGAGATACTTATCTCACAACTTCACCCTAAAAAGGTCATCCCCACAATTGTGATCTATATTCCACCTGGTAATACACCTGCTAGCCTTGAAGACTTCTTATCCTGGTGTTCTTCCACATACTCACAAGAAACCCTTATTATGGGGGATTTCAACCTAGATTGGTTCACCTGCATATCAGAACCACCAAGTAATCTAATAAATCTCCCTGGCTACCAGCAGCTAGTCCAAATTCCAACTAGATGTGATAAAAAATCTAAAAACGAATCCATCCTTGACTGGGTCCTAACTAACAACCCCACATTGTACCCCCATGCAGGCAGTCTCCCAGACACCTTAAGTGACCACAACATAATATACTTTATACGTGGTAGAACAAGCATATGCAAAACCACTAACTATATATCCACTAGAAACACACAAAAAATCTCTCCTGAGGTCCTCAACACTTTACTCTGTAACTGTGACTGGACCCCCCTAAAAACCCTCCCACTTGACCAGGCTATAGCATATTTCAACAAAACATTTCTACAACACCTAGACACTGTCGCTCCATTGTGTAAAATCAAGGTTAGAACCTCTACAAACCCCTGGCACAGTAAAGAAACCAAACAAATCCTCAAGTCCAGAGACACTGTCTGGCTTTACTATCAAAAAAACAAAGAAACACAAAGCCTAACTAAGTACCAAGAACTGCACAACCGTGCAACAAAATGTATTAGGCTGGACAAAAAAATCCTACTACACAACATTACAAACTAAATACCAACACAACCCTCAAACATTTTGGAAAAATGTAAACCAGCTACTAAAATCCACCTAAAAGGCTACCCCCAAACCAACCACCACTGACACTAAAGTTCCCATCGAAACACAATTCTCCCACTTTGTGAACTCAATTCTATCCTTAGTATCACTAGACAGTTCCTTCCTCACTATCCCCCCCAACACAAATAACACTAATACTAGCTTTACCCTCAAAGCAGTTTCCACCACTTCAATCAAAAGCATGCTCTCCAAACTAAAAACCTCATCAACAGCAGCCGACCTACTCCCCAGCTATTTCTTGAAACTCACAGCAGATGCTATTGCTATCCCAGTCTCCACTCTCATAAACAGATCAATTGTTGAAAACTATGTGCCCAAACTCTGGAAAATATCCTATGTTACACCCATACAAAAAGGTGGGACCTCCACTGAACTTAATAACTACAAACTCATTGCTTTACTCTCCCCACTGGCCAAAATCCTAGAAAAATGCATCCATACCCAGATGTTAAACTATCTCCTAGACAGCAACATCCTGTCAGACCTGCCCATAGTACCAATACAGCCCTCCTCTGCTTCACAGACACAGTAAACTGTCTTGAAAATGAAGGCCTACAGGTGTCAGCTCTTTTTTTTGGATATGTCCAAAGCATTTCACACAGTCTCACACCAAATCCTGCTAAACAAACTAAACCAATATCACCTATCAAATTCCACTCTTACCTGGTTCCAAAGCTACTTAACTGACAGGTACCAAGCTGTAAAATTGGAAAATTCTCTCTCTCCTCAGCTGCCCATAACTATAGGAGTCCCACAGGGTTCTATCTTAGGATCACTACTATTCACAGTCTTCACAAATGACCTCCATACCTCCACACAGCATGCATCTATCATTCAATATGCAGATGACACTACCTTAATCTGTGTTGCATAAAACATTCCCACCTCCTGCAAACAACTCAACTAGCATTCTCTGACATTGAAAACTACCTTACCAAAGCTTATGATTATAACCAGTTCTAACAAAAACACTAACAATCAATTCACTATCTACTCCACAAATGCTACTCCAATCGCTCCAGTGGCACAGGCTAAGCTATTAGGAATAACCATAGACTCCCACCTAAAATTTGATAGTCATCTCAACTTAACTTTTAAAAAGGTACATGCCAAACTGGGGTCACTCTACCATATCAAACCATTTCTTACCAACAACACAAGATCAGCCATTGCTCGCTCGCAACTTCTATCCACCCTACTCTATGCATCTCCCATTCTGACTAATCTCAACAAAACTGAACTAAGCAAAATGGAAGCCTGCTATAACAGAATCGCCCACTTTGCTGCAAATTGCTTATATAGAACTCATCACTGTACTGCTTTGAGACAGTTCCAATGGCTTGAACTGCCCAACATCCTAACCTACAATCAGCTCTGCCTCTGTCATTCTATCTATTACCTCCCCAATAAGTATCCTGCCCTCAAAAACCTAGTACAACATCACTCAGCCAAAAGGCCTCTTAGATCATCAAGCAAACTACTACAAGTCACCAACAGCTACAATAGCTTTGGAGATGCACTATATAGTAGTTCAGTGGCTAGAAAATGGAACTCTGTCCCTACTAGCATTCAAAACACATCAGCCAAAGCCTCCTTTAAAGACCTCATCAGGCAACATCTCAGGCAAAGTTGGCAGTGCCATGATTGCTCCCCAGGCTAGTGAAAGTGGATAATGTATACATACTAAATCTAGAATACTTGATAATAGTTTTCAATCTTACTCAGAAACACTGGCTAATCTACAATGTATGTACTGTACCTGTGTACTATGTATGCATTCTACCTATGTTCCAAATTTTAGCTGTACACCACAAATCTATTAATTACCTTTATTTTTAAAATTAATATTTTTTTGTTTGTTCTCTCCACTGTAACTGTTGATGTGCAGCATACCACTGTAAAAACATGTCTCTTATAATTTGTGTGTATACTGATCATGTCTAAATAACTAAATGTGTCTGTAATTTTTCCTTGTGGAGCTTTTCTCCCTTGGTCTCTGCTGAAAAAAGGCCTTTTCGGCTCAGTCAGACACCCCCGGTTAACAAATGTAAAATAAATAAAATAAAACCCTCTATGTGTATAACAGAACTACTGACTTACAATCTGTACCCAATTCTGGAACTTTGTTCCCCATGTTGCTGGGCTGTCGCCACATGTCCTCTCCTGAGAGGTGTTCCCACCTACTGTCTTTGAAGCTGTAGCCACCCATACCTCCATAATGTCCTCCATACAAGCAAGGAAAAGGAGCAAGGCACACATGAAGGCCATAATTATAGCACTGTGTTGCTATGGCATTGGCAAATGGAAAGACAACACAGCTGCTCTGGATGCAAGTAGCAAGTGGGAGACACTGATTGGTGCACAGGCCATTACCTGCTCATGAGCAGTACCTACAAAAGGCAAGTTGCTGTCTATGCAACACAGGTCTCAACCCATCTACACAAAGATGGACTGCAACTACACAAACCTAAACATTTGCATTGTTGTGAGAGAACTCCTGAGCACTATAACAGGTATTTCAATCATGTAAGCATGTAATGGAATGCAGAAGGGGGGATGCAATGATGTCAAATGGGACAATAAAGACTAGGCTGTAACAAGACCTGCTGGACTCACATGTTGCTGTCCAGCACCTATGGCCATTTCTGCTTTCCCTGCCTGCATTGACAGGGAGCACATCTCTGGCTCCTGAGTCACCCCAGCAAAGGTCAGCTCATATATGACTACTAATAGAGTCTCTGTTGTCCAATACTGAGTGTGTCACTGGTAGGCCAGCTACCTGGGATGTTGTAATTATTCATGTGTCACCTGTGAATGCTACTCTGATACATATGCTTGTCTTAAAAATGTAAGAGATGTACATAGGGCATGTGCATACTATACAACAGGTGCAGATGAGTGTGTTGAACTGTATGTGATATACTGAGCCCAAACCTGACAACTGTCCAGAGTTTTACAGACTAACCACATGTCTGCCTCATATTTGTAGTCAATGCCTCAGACAGTTGTGTATTGTCTGGCACATCACTGGCAACCCATTAAAGACTGGTCATAACAAATTAGCATACATTTCATTGTCAGATGTCATATCCTGCAGAGTACACCTGTGAATGTGGTACTATCTTTGCTGGTAACTAAGCGTATTTCAGCTAGGTTAATAAAGTGACACTATTTACTGGCCTTTGCCCACCACTGATGAGTGCCTTTGTGCAGATGCCTTGCTCTAACAGGAGCTAGGTGTTTTACCATGACACCCATATCAATGCAAGCATACCT
Source organism: Protopterus annectens (assembly GCF_019279795.1). Taxonomy (NCBI): domain Eukaryota; kingdom Metazoa; phylum Chordata; order Ceratodontiformes; family Protopteridae; genus Protopterus; species Protopterus annectens. The sequence continues at coordinate 972,770,543 of NC_056739.1, forward strand.
GGGCTTGTAGGATGCTTACATTTGTACAGTCACTGACACCTGCTTTCTAGCTGTGGAGAGCACACCAACCTTGCCAGGTCACTCATCCCATCATACGTTTAGAGCTCAAATGGAGGCCTGCAATGCCACAAGAGGTGGAGTATTGAACATGAGCATACACATACACACCTCCAGGCTGGCCAAACAGTATGTCACACTGGTGACATCTGGAGTGTAGTTAATAGTTGACAAAACACCTACTCAAATCATAACTAGCTACAGACCTCCAACCATGACTATGGACACCCACAACACCTATTGGGATCTGCTGGAATCTGCCAGGATTCAATCATCTATCCTGCTCCTGGGTGATTTCAAATACCCAGCCATAGTGTGCCTGACCTATGCCACCTGAACATGAATGCACATAGATTACCTGGCTTTGACAATGGCAGTGCAGTGGATCAGCCGGTCAACACTCCTCTGGCAGGTTTCAATCTCATGTACCTGGTCCTAACCAACATGAGTAGCCACTTAGCACTCCTACAGTGCCATCCCACTTGGTAATATCTGACCACATAGCCATCACTGTTCAGGTCACCATCCCCCCTGCCCTCCACCCCCCTTTACAGTGTCAAACAGAACGAGCTGTACACAAATGACTATAAATCCCCTCAGAGCAGGTAGAAGTAGCTGTACAGCCAATGTTCCATTTATTGGAACTAGCAGCAGTGTCCAGGCCCACACCACAATACTATGTGGGCACCCACATAGCTGTATGGACTCAGCAGTACCTGACAGAACAACATTGTCTCCCTCAAGGTAGAGTAAATACCTGTGGTGGACACAGCAATACACAAATACCATAATAGGTGGAAACAATTTCCAGATGGGCCAAGAAGGAATAGGTGCCTCATTGGAAGCAATGTCACCTTGGTCTGTACAAGCAAATAAGGGCACAGGTGATGTACCCTAAGGCTGTCATGGAGTGCAAATTGGACACATCCACCAAGGCAAATCACTAGGCCTTCCACACGTGTCTGCAGTTCCAGGGGCAACATACAAATCTGCTCTGTAGTGGTGGTCAATAACATCACATACCCATATGGCATAGATTTAGGCAACCAACTGCAGACAGGTGAAGTGTAAACACCACCCACTGTCCCCACAGTGGTACACATGTGCATGTACACCACCTGCTCCACTCCCCTCATCATCAGGGAGCAGGTCCATAATACCCTCTCAAAGACAACACACAGAGGTCTCCATAGGCATGATGCCATCCCTGGCTGCATCCCACATGAACACAGGCATGGGGTCTCAGATCCATTCTGCACTGTAGTCAATCACAGCCTGAGCACCGGTGTCATCCCACCTGCACAGAGGACAGCCACTGTCATCCCTATACACAAAGGTGGAGAAATCCACCAACCCACCCAATATTATGCACATCAGCCTGACTAGCCCCTCTGCAAGGGCATGGAAGGCAATATAAAGAACAGGGACATCGGCAACATCAAAATGCCTAGGCCCACACACCATGGTATTGTTGAAGGGAGATCAGGTCTGTTAATCCTGACTGACCTCTGTGCAGTGGTCAATAAACACAGGGACGAGGGGAAGAAGGTGAACAATGTCTACATTCACCTAGCACAATCCTCTCACACTAATCCCCAGGTGGACAGGATACATATGCCTACACAGCTAGGTACCAACCTGTAGGTTACCAGATGGGTAGCTAACTGGCCCAATGATAGTAGCAACTCAGTTAAAGTAGTAGCACCCACCTCTAATAGCAGATTCATCCACAACTGTGTACCTAAAGGATTGGTCTAGGGTGCTTCTGCTCTTTGAGATATATGTATCTGAGGTACAGGACAATAGCAGAGGTCTGTGACTGAAGAGGTGTATGGATGCTTGAAATCTGCCCACTGTCATACATCCCCCTACTGATGTGGCCTTCCCCCAATAGGCACTCATCCAATTACTGACCAGTACAAGAACCATTAACGCAAACAGAATGCCAAGAGAGGCATCACTCCCCCTGCTGTGGCAGATGTCATCCACACTAAGTATGACAGTAATAATGTACTGAGCAGGCAATCAGATGTGAGACAACTTGTGCACTGAGGTTGGTAGCAACCTGACAGTTTCCCACCATGTGAGCACCATTGTACAGAAGGCTGCCTGCATGGCCCACCTCACAAATATGGGTATGTCATAGGTAGGCCATAGTTAGTTATAAAGTGAGGGCAGACGTCTAGAATATTGAGCAGTACTGCTGTATAAATAGAGGTCTATGCAGTTGTTAATGGACTTTTCCTCTCTCCCTCCGCCCCTCATCTGCATCACTAATTATTATTCATATACTATGGGTATGTTTTTACCAAACCTAATGCTGGGACAGGTGTTAAATTATTGTTCACATAATTAATTGGTTGCATGTTAACATACCTTGTTCAAATACCATTGTTGGTGGCCTGTTGCCGTCATTGTTACTGGCATCCTGTTACAATGCTTACTGTTGTTCCAGTTATGCATGTGTTCTGCTTGCTATGCAACTGTTTCACATCTGTTGTTTTGGGTTAATTGAACACTCATGCATGCCTTTAAATCTAATATTGACATGTTCTTTTCATGACTAACCAATATATCTTGGAAAACCTCAACACCATAGTACATTTGGGAAGGCCGATCCCAGCGGATCCACCTATTCCACCCTTTCTGATGTGGCACCAGGCCCCAACATGTCTGGGACACACTCTGGAACTACATCTCCTGCAGGCGCTGCACCACCTGGGTGCAGGCGTGGACATGAGCCCATCATCCTCTGTCAGTTCTGGGATATAGTGTTCAGTATCATCTGCTCTCAGTTGAGTAGCCAGCAGTGCCAGATGGAGGGCTGCCTGGTGCACCTTGAGGAGCAGGCTGCCCCTCCTGTCCAGCCCCTGGCACAGCCATTGTCAGGGCTGTGAAGGTGCAGTCATGACTGCCTGCAGGTGGGGATGTTAGTCCCACCATATCCATATGGGGGCTCATGGGCCTCTGATTCCCAAACCCCCTCCCTGTCCAAGGTGTTTACCCCCCACATGTGTCATACACCACCCCTGTCTGCTGCTCTGTCTGTCTGGTCTGTCTTCCTATGCAACCTACTTCCCCAGACGTACTTACAATCCATCCCCAACATCCCACTCTCACCTTAAAGAAAAAAAGGACATCTGTCCCCAAGAAAATTATCACCCCATACATAGCTGTCCATTTCACACAAGTGTCCACTGGACACGTAATCTGGTCCAGTTGGCTTGACAACACATTTCAGTTGTCCTCACCCCTCCCTCTGGGGTTTGAGTGTACAAATTCACCTCCACATTCCATACAAATGCACAGCTGTTGCTGTATAAGAAATGGACAGCTATAGACCTTCCCTACACCCATCCTACACATCCCTAGCTATCTTTCATATTGTTTTTTCCTCTGAGCATCCCTTTCTCACCACTTTCCTATCACCTCTTTTTCTTTTCTTTTAAAGGAATTATGGCTGGTGTAAGTGGGAGTAAGCAAGTTTGCACAATGCAAAGTAAAGCCAAAATGGAGTAAGCATATCTATGGCTAAACTTATCTTGGGATCGCGTAGCATCACGCAAACCCATGCAAACCCACAGAAATCCACTTAAAAGTACTTTAATCACTCTATCTCCATCAGCCACTGTTCTGCCTTGCAAAAAATAATCAGATGTGACAATTCTCAAACTCAGTACCCAATGCACTATAGTCAGAGCAATGTACCACTACACCATTTGAGCTGGAAGAATTTCTGATGCTTTTTCAAATATAACATGCAGCAGAGTCATTCAACAGTAGAGAAAAAGCTCTGTGGAATCACCCAGGTTTTATATAGATATATATATGTTGTATCTGGAGAAATATGAATAATGTGTGGAACACACCAAAAATATGAGCAATAAACCTGGACATTCTGAAACAATCCAGACAGTTGACAGGAATGCTCAGAATCCCTTAGTGCAAAAAATTTGGACCAAGCCTGACAAAGTGGGGGGAGAAAACCATGAACATAGGGACATAACTAAAATACTTGAGTAGATAAGCCGAGACAGTTGCTGCAGTGACACTGTCTGTTCTAACATATAGTGACTGAAATAGCACAAGTCCAAGACTCAATTGCTTCTCATTAGTTAGTTACTTAAGTCTTCACATTATCCCACTGATTTGTCACAAATACACAACACATATGGGGACCAGACCAAGGATATCAGCCAGACAGCCAGACGTCCTATGAATATCTGGACATAACATGACATTAGGGAAAACACTGAGCTGCTAAGCATGTCACCAAGCACCATCCACACTAGAGTCAAACTGACACAACACTACCGAAATCAGCTATGGGGAATTACACATACATTTGCAAATATATCAGGCACTACAGGGATGTAACAGTAGTGAAAAACAGTGTGAAAGTACTTACCCATAACCAATTTCACCACAGTCACAGTGACATACCGGTAAGCCAAATGAACACTAGAGTATAACAGCTGTGTGAACAAATATATCATGTTTGCCACTCACACACTACCCCTACATATGCTGACCTAATTTACAGCATAGTAGGAATCCTGAGGTGGTATGGGACATGTCTTAGTCTGCCCTTGCAAACATATACAACCGATAGACCACCAGAAACTGGAGCAACATGCACAGTCAGATAGAAAAGGGGCCATGACACTTACATGTACCCCCTCCCTACACAGCCCAACTAACATTTACGCACTACACTACACTGCTACACAATCCTGAAAGTCTAACAATCACCAGACATACACAGACCTCTCAACTGTACAGATTCTCACAGAATATCCAGGCTTCATTCTCATATATATGGCCTCTACCGCATAACATGTCTGGCATTCTGCTACATCAGTGGGATGATATCAGGAATGAAGGCACTACATAATGATATACCAAACCTATTAACTTCTTACTGCATGACATCTGGACAAAGCCTGACATAATTGGGGGAGAAAGGCCCACAAACAGGGGCATATTTGAAATATTGCTGTTAGAAACTGTGAAAGTTGCTGGTATTACAGGGTTTGTTATAACATATATTTTCTGAGGGATATGGGGTCAGGAACACAAATGGATGTTAGCATTTGCTGACTGCAATCCTCAGAGTATGCTAATGATTTGCCAAGGGCAAAAACTGTCTGAGGAACAGACCAAACATAGGAGTCAAACCTCAGGCCATTATGTGGATAGCCTTACAGTTGAGAGTTATGTCAACCACATAACACTGTCAGACTTAATAGCATGCAGAAAATCTATGTCCACACAAACCCTGTTAAACTAGCATTAATCCAACTGTATAACAGCAAAACCTACATTCTGTCCCTAGGCCTGGGACCTTCTTCCCCATTTTGCTGGGTTGTCTCCACATTTGATGTAGTAAGAGGTATTTCCAACTATCCTCTGTGATGCTGTTGTTCACACACCTCATTGATGTCCTCCTCACAGGCAAGGAAAAGGCCAATGCCCACATGAACTACTCAATTATAGGAGTGTGTTGCCATGCCATTGGCTATAGGAATGACAACACAGCTGTTCTGCATGCAATTCGCAAGTGGGGGACGCCAATGGTGCACAGGCCATCAGCTGCTCATGAGCATTACCTACAAAAGCAAGCTGATGCCTATGCAAAACAGATGTATACCCAACATCTCTGAGAGACAGAGAGAGAGAGAGACAGACAGACAGACAGGCAAACAAGAACAAACAGAAATCGGAAACAAACCAACTATACTTGGAAAAAAAGTATGTCAATCAAGTAAGCATGTAATGGAATGCAGTAGGGGGTAAGTAATAATGGGAAATAGGAAGTTTAACAAATATGTGTCAACAAGACTTGCTCTACTGATATACTGCTGATCAGCACCTATGGCCATAGCACCTTGGTCTGTCTGCAGTGACAAAGATCACAGCTCACGCCCCTGAGTCACCCCAGGAAAGGATGTCTCACATATGACTACTACTGGAGTGTCTGTTGAACAATACTGACTGTGACACTGCTAGGTCATCTAGTGGGATGTCGTAAATATACATATGTTACTTGTGAATACAACTATGATACATGTTTATCTGACAAATCTAAGAGACCTATACAGGGTATGTTCATAGGTTCATAGATTCATAGGTTGGTACTAGGCTATCAGCCCTGGGGCCTATACAAGCCTAGCCATAGCAATTCCCTAGCTATTTCTTCCCACAATATTTACTTCCCTGGACCCCTGTCTAGCAGGGCGACTGACGTAATCCCTGCGGTGAATTTCCTATCTCCCATCCAGTCATCAAGGTTCCTTTTGAAGAGGGTCAAAGAGGCGCTTTGCTTGACATGTATGGGCAGTCTATTCCAGAGTCTCTGGAATGTCTGGGTCAGGAACCTATCCCTCCAGCATGTTTTGTTCATTGTGATGACAAGGTTTAGATCCCTGGAGCATGTGGCTCTGAGGGATTGGGATTTCTTTATGTGCAGCATGTCCAACAGCTCTGGGTTTGACATGGCCTTGTATGTTAAGCAGAGATCGCCTCTGAGTAGATGATATACATGTGCAAAGTAAGCTACTGTCGCAGACATGTGTATTGAACTGCATGTGATATATTAAGCTCATACCATTCAACTGTCCAGTGTTATGCACATTGACCATATGTGTGCCTCATATTTTTAGTCATTTACTCATAGAGTCGTGTTATGTCTGGCAAATCATTGGCAAATCTGTGAAGACTGACATTAGAACATAATAGCATACATGTGAATGATATCCTCCAGGGTACTTCTGTGAATGCAAAGCCTACTGTGCTATCAACTGACTTAAGTGTGTTACAGCAATATTAATAAAGTGTCACTAATTTTGGGCCATTGCCTCCCATTTATGTGTGTTGTCCTCTAGATGTCCTGTTCTAACAAGTTGAGAGGTATGACTGAGCAACAAGAGTGGAAATACAATGTGCCATACTGACATATTGCAAAAATGTATATCAGGTATTACCTGTGCACATGTATGCATGAGTAGGTGTAGCTGGAAGCCTCAAAACAACAGACATTAGATGCAAAATGTCAGGTAAATAAGCTGTATATGTTGCATACATGTGTGATATTAGTGTTTGTGCATCCAACAGACATACATTTTTTGCAGCTACTTTTTGTTGCATTGCCCTGACACAGACATGGGTACTAGAATAAGCATGATTATCAGGTTGAAAATGGAGAGTTGTTCAACTGTGTTTTGACCTTGTGTCCATGCCCACTACAAACAGCGATATGAGCACCTACATAGCTGTATGGACTCAGCAATACCTGACTCGTAAAACCTGCCTCCACTAAGGTAGAGTAATCCTCTTTGCTGGACAGCAGCAATACATAAACCACATAATCTGTTGCTATATTGGATGTACAGGGCCAAGTAGGGTCAGGCACCAACTTGGAAGCAAGTCAACCTGTGTCTGAGCAAGCATATGAGGTCACAGGTGAATTACTGTACGGCTAACTATGAGTACATATTGGACACATAGACCAAGGCCAATCACAAGTCTGTCTTCACACATCTTTTCAGTCTCAGAGGCAACAACCCAACCCACCCTATACTGGTGGTCATTCAAACTACATACACACACAGCATAGCTATAGCCAACCCGCTGCAGACAGATTAAGGGAAAACATCACCCTCCCGTCCCACCTTCAGTATCTGGGAGCTGGTCCATAATGCCTAATCAAAGGCAACAAATGTAAGTCTCCATTGGAACTGATAACATCCCTGTCTGCATCCCACATGAACACAGGCATATGCTCCAGCTCCATTACACACTGTACGCAAGCAAAGCCTGAGCACCATTGACATCCCATCTTCAAAGAAAACAGACACTGTCATCCCTCTACACAAAGGTGAATGATGAATGGTGGATTATGAAATTTACTGGCCCTCATTGGGGGGAACATGACACATCAGCACCAGGAGTGCAATGCAAGCACATACTGTCGTGATAGATGACAGGGGTATGATGTGGTCATAAGTGGTGGCTAATGCAAATCAGTGTTGATGTGCAGGTTATGTAAATAATGTTGACCAATGTATGAGGTCCTGTGATATGTTTCCCTGTTTATGTCTTCCAGGTGACATGCAGCATGCAAGGCAGCCAGCGTACACTGCTGCTGAAACTGTAGCCATTACCAAGATGATAATCAACCACCATGGGGTGATGTTTGGCAGTGGCCAACAGAATCTGCAGGAATGGACCACCCTGTGGGACAAGCTTGTCCACAGAGTAAACAACTTAGGCCACCATGGACACACATACGATCAGGTCAGGCATCTGGCGACTGACCTGATATGCCATGCCCGACAAAGGGCTGCTGCCATGGCCAGGGACTGTTCCACCACAGGTGGGGGTCCTGCTATGCAGGCTCCACTTACACCAACAGAAGAGATCCTTGCTAACCTTGGGGAAGTCACCACACTCCAGCAAAGCCAACACATGCATGTCGTGGAGGTGGGTGGCACCCAGACAACAGGTGCGGAATGTCCAGGTAAGGTCCAGTGCACATCAGTTTAATAATGTAGCAGTCATCATGACTTCTATAGAATATCTAGATGCATATGTCAGGTCAAACTGCAGTTGTGGGTGGGGTTTTATAATGCACACAAGTGCACATCTATGGTGAAGGACAGCAAATTGTGTAGTATCAGAGCTTGTACTGTACATGTGCAGAAAAGTAGCATTCATCCTGTACTAATGCCACATGTGAGTCTACTGACAATACCTCTTCCCCACGACTACATGGGTACCTCTGGTCTGGATGTGGGACTGCAGCCTAAAGCTGGTGAGTATGGCATTGTCCTGATGCAGCTCACCAATACCCCAGGCATGTTAAAGTCATGCATTTTACCATGCACACAACTGCTACTCTTAGCCATATTGTAAAATGTGCAAGTTCACTTGTGATGGGGTTAACTGCATTGCATCAGAGTGGTCATCACAGGGGCCTATTTGCAGGAGGCATAACATATCCGTAGCATACCTCACAACCTGTCAGTGCATGAAATCTGGACAAAGACTGACAAACTGGGGGGACAAAGTGACAAAACTAGGGACATATTTGAAAAGTAGTCTTATACAGTGCATATAAAAACTGTACACATCCTTGTTAAATTGCCAGGTATTTGTGACATACAAAAATGAGACCACAATAAAACATTTCACAACTCTTCCCACCTTTAATGTGATGAATAACCTGTATAATTCAATTAATAAACAAACAAACTTGTTAGGAGAAGTATGAAAAATAAAACACATACAATAAGCTAGATGCATAAGCGTTCACAGCCTGATGCTAATATGTTGTTGATGCAGCTTTTGATGTAATTAGAGCATTACGTCTTCTTGGGTACACACCTGCCATCAATTACAAAAACACTTTGATTAACAATGAATAACAGTCAGCTTTCCTACTAGGCTTTTCCAGACATTTACTCAGTTGCCTGCTACAGCAACAGCCATGGTTCTCAGAAAGCTTACAAAGTTTCAAACAGATCTCATTGTAGAAGGGTATCAGCCCGGAGAAGGGTATAAAAACATTTCCACAGCATTGCATGTACCATGGAACACAGTGAAGACAGCCATCCAAAGGTTGAGAAGATATGGGACAACAGTGACATTGTGAAGAAGTGAACATCCTTCCAAATTTAATGAGAAGACAAGACCATAACTGGTCAGGGAGGCTGCTAGGAGACCTACAGCAATGCTAAAGGAGTTTCAGGAATCTCTGGCAAGTACTGGTGGTGTACTACATGTGACAACAATCTCCCGTAGTCTCCATATGTCTTGCCTGTGGGGTAGGGTTGGAAGATGGAAGCATTTTCTCACAACGAACAACACCCAGGCCTAGCTAAATTCTGAAAAAACAATACAGCAAGTCTCCCAAAAGCATGTAGGAAAATGTCTTATGGTCTAATGAGACCAAGGTTGAACTTTTGGGCCATAATTCCAAAAGGTTTGTTTGGCGCAATATCAGCACTGCGCATCACCGGAAGAATGCCATCCCCATGGTGAAGAATGGTGATGGTAGTGTCCTGCTTTGGGGTTGCTGTTCATAAGCTGGAACTGCGGCTTTAGCCAAGTTGGATGGGATTATGAACAGTTTCAAACACCAGTCCCTTTTGGCCCAAATTCTTCAGGTGTCTGCTAGATAGCTATAGATGGAGAGGAATTCACCTTTCCACACAAAAATGACCCAAACCATATATCCAAATCAACAAAAGAATGGCTTCACCAGAAAACATTCAACATTCTGGGCTGGCCCAGCCAGAGCCCACAACTACATCCAATAGAAAATCTGTGGGGTGACATGAAGATGGCTGTGCACAAGAGATGCCCTCGCAGTCTGACAGAGTTGGAGGGCTTTTGTAAGGGAGAGTGGGCAAATATTGCCAAGTCAAGATGTGCCACGCTGATAGACACCTTCGCAAGAGGACTGAATGTTGTAATTAAATCAAAAGGTGCTGTAACAAAGTATTAGTTTAAGGGTGTGCACACTCATGCAACCAGCCTATTGTACATATTTAATTTACTATATGTTACCCCCAACTGATGTGTATGTTCTTCAATTGATTGCACAGGTTATAGGCCACATTAAACATGGGAAATGTTATGACATGATTTCTGTGGTCTCATGTTATATATATATATCACAAAAGTCTGGCATGTTAACAGGGGTGTGTACACTTATTATATCCACTGTAAGCTTAGAAAGTTGTTAGAGTAACCAGCTTTGTTTTAACATACAAGTCATGAAGTCTGCAACTCAAATTATGTCATTAATTTGTGATGCCAATCCACAGATCATCCAAGTAATGTATCAGACAAACACAGGATTTATGAGGGACAGACCAAAAATATGAGCCACACATCTAGACATTCAGCAAAACTCTGTACAGTTGAGAGGTATGTTATGTAGGAGTTGCCAGGGTGCTATACAGGTGAACAGCAATAATGTGTACATAGGTGCAGTGTGTGCTAGGCGAAGGGCCATCACCTACTAATACTAGTGGAAAGGGCTGCACTGCATAAGGTTGAGGGCCTGTCGAGAGTGTGTTAGTTGTGGTCTAAGCTGGCTATTGTGAGGTCTGTGTAATGCCTTTGTGCAACCTCACCTGTGTGTGTGTGTGTGTGTGTGTGTGTGTGTGTGTGTGTGTGTGTGTGTGTGTGTGTGTGTGTGTGTGTGTGTGTGTGTGTGTGTGTTTACATGTATCTGTGTGTGTACCAGTAAACCTTATAGTGCAGGTATTCATTTACATATGTTATCTTCCCCTCACAGGTGGATATGGTGGCCATGGTCCCTCCCACTCAGAATCTGATGTCAGTATCTCTGCAGACTCTGACCATGATGGTGGTCCTAGTGAGGTATAGGTGGGGTTATCAGGGGTTGAATCTGTGCCATTAGTTGGCATCCCACAGTCATCCACAATGTCCCCGCACACAGTCACAATACCCACACATACCCCATTCCCAGCAGCCACAGATAATGGACAGTTGGTGGGAGGTGGCATGGAACAGCTTGTATGGTGACTATGGCAAGTGTGAGTGTAGACACTAGCCATAGCCAGAATGCAGGTGAGGTCTCACACAGGTGGGTGGATAGTGGTGCTCAAAAGAGGACTGCTGACCATCAAGCTGCTGTTACAAGTGCCACAGCAGGTGTCACCAGACGCATGTTTCGGGCTGTCCTGGATGCACAGGCACGTAGTGAATGCAACACCAGACAAATTCCTGGTTTATGTGACGACATACATGACCTTGTTGAGGCAACACGTCAAAATACTGAGGTCGTGAATAGACTGTGGGGTGAGACCCTAGCAATCCTTGACCGTGGAATGTCTGTGCTGCAGCGTGTGGTGGGAGATGGGCATCAGCCACATGGACATAGGTCAGCACCAACATCAGCTGAGAGTCTATGTGGCCATGCACTTTCACACTCCTAAAGTGGCAGTCTCACCAACAGTACCGAAGGGTGGGTGCTGTCCATACCACAATGGAGCAGGGCATGGGCACATGGTCCTGGCCAGTCCCATCAGGGACAAGGATCCAGCAGACAGCAGTCACTATCAGAGAGTAGTACTGCATTTGGCCTTGGGCCTGGTGATGCCAGTGAGACCTCTGGCAGGACCAGTTTACATGTCTGTGGTCAGAGACAGTGAACTGTACACCCTGCCATATACAGTTCACAGCTGTCCAACATACCCCTATGTAGGGCAGCCACATGGCGTGACTGTGTGCATACAAACACACACATATCACCATCACAACCAACCAGGTCACCTCCAGACACACACACATACCACCTCCACATGGCCCATTCATAGAACACCCCTCCAAACACAGGCACAGATGACGTCAACCGTATGGCCCAGCCTAGGCCTCTGGCAAACCCACACAACACCCTGTTCATATGATGATAACTGTGCCACATCCCTGTTATCCATACCACCGATGCAGGGACATGCTAATATGGTTCTGATGCACAGGGTGAATTAAGTACAGTTTATCTATGTAATGCTGTGTAAGGTGCTGTCAGCTGGCATTTGTAATCTGTACACTTCAGAGTATGTGTACCTTTTCAGCCATGATGCATTATTGGTGTTAGTAATGCTGACTGAATGTAGTCTCACATGCTTTATTTTGTTTGTGTTCTAGGTGTCTGTGTGTCAACAGGAAGTGGCCCTGTAGAAATTGCCAACAAGGGTATGGCAGAGTGGTAACACATTGATCGTGTCAGAGACGAGGTACAGCTGTATATGTACACATTTACCAGGTCTGTGTAACAGTTATTGGATGTGCCACAGAGCTTATAAGGCTGAATGGTGTATACAGGTAAGTCTATGGTGGCTGACATCAGCAGCCTTTGCAAAATAGATAATGGTAAGTGTAGTGGGTTGAACACACCTCAGATTGGTGAAACCCACACCACCAGAGGATATTGTGTTGACCAAACACACAGAGAATACTTTTCCCACAAACACAGTCTCACACACCCACCCACACGCACACACACACACACACACACACACACACACACACACACACACACACACACACACACACACACACACACACACACACACACACACACAAAGACACACACACACACACATCCACACACAGGATCACAGTTGCCAGTGTTGGGATTGGAATCCTTACCCATCTAGCTAGTGGTACTACAGTGTTATATGGTTATCACAGGTGGCATGGAACTAATAGTGTGATGACTGTTCCAAGGTACCTGTAAAGTGAATAACGTCATGTGCCCTTGTGAGGTATGGCAATGGGGGGTGTACTGGGTGGGGAAGGACTCATTAGACTGTCATCTATGAGTCTACACACTCACAAACACTGATATATACACCAATGCACACGCAATTGCCAGTACTGACATTAGCAGCCCTGGCTATCATGTTATTCATTCCATACTGTTACATGATTTTTGCATGCAGCATGGGGCTTATAGGGCTGAAGAGTATCCACAAATATCTCTATGGTGGATGTGAATAGCGGACGTGTACTGGGAGTACCATGGCCTAAAACACACACACACACACACCCACACCCCCACACACACACACACACACACACACACACACACACACACACACGCACTCACACACACTTGCCAGGACTGAGATTAGAATCCCTACTTATCTAGTTACTGCTAATACAGTGTTATGCATTTATCACATGTGCCATAAAGCTTACAGGGTGAAGAGAGTTCTGAGGTAATTACAAGGTGAACAACATCACCAGGCCTTGTAAAGTGTAGCAATGGGTGATTTACTTGGGGAGAATGGACCCAAACTACCCAAACCTACAGTTATACACACTTACATACACAAATACACTCATACACACATTTTCCAGGACTGAGATTAGCAGCCTTGCCTATCTTATTAGTCAGTCCATACTGTTACATAGTTCCTGCATGCAGCTTATTGGGCTGAAGAATGTCAACAGATACCTCTATGGTTGATGAAGACAGCAGGCCTTGTAAAGTGGACCTTGGGATGTGTATTG